>NC_039367.1:142403951-142439626 GCF_003573695.1 Papaver somniferum
TGAGTTAAGTGATAGGTTGCAATTTCATCCAATCTGATATATTTGACACCTAGAACCTCGCGCGGACCAGAACATCGGTTCTGTATATGGTAATCTTGCAACCTGAGTTAAGTGATAGGTTGCAGTTTTATCCAATCTGATATATTTGACACCTCGAACCTCGCGCGGACTAGAACATCCAGTTTTTTATATGGTAATCTTGCAATCTGAGTTAAGTGATAGGTTGCAGTTTTACCCAATCTGATATATTTGACACCTAGAACCTCGTGCGGACTAGAACATCGGGTCTGTATATGGTAATCTTGCAACCTGAGTTAAGTGATAGGTTGCAGTTTTATCCAATCTGATATATTTGACACCTCAAACATAGCCCCGACGAGAACATCGGGTCTGTATATGGTAATCTTGCAACCTGATTTAAGTGATAGGTTGCAGTTTCATCCAATCTGATATATTTGACACCTCGAACCTCGCCCGGACCAGAACATCCGGTATGTATATGGTAATCTTGCAACCTGAGTTAAGTGATAGGTTGCAGTTTCATCCAATTTGATATATTTGACACCTTGAACCTCGCGCGCACCAGAATATCTGGTCTGTATATGGTAATCTTGCAACCTTAGTTAAGTGATAGGTTGCAGTGTCATCCACTCTGATATATTTGACACCTCGGACCTCGCCCGGACCAGAACATCGGGTCTGTATATGGTAATCTTGCAGCCTGAGTTAAGTGATAGGTTGCAGTTTCATCCAATATGATATATTTGACATCTTGAACCTCGCCCGGACCAGAACATCGAGTCTGTATATGGTAATCTTACAACCTGAGTTAAGTGATAGGTTGTTGTTTCATCCAATCTGATATATTTGACACCTCGAACCTCGCGCGGACTAGAACATCTGGTATGTATATGGTAATCTTGCAACCTGAGTTAAGAGATAGGTTGCAGTTTCATCCAATCTGATATATTTGACACCTAGAACCTCGCGCGGACCAAAACATCGGGTCTGTATATGGTAATATTGCAACCTGAGTTAAGTGATAGGTTGCAGTTTTATCCAATCTGATATATTTGACACCTCGAACCTCGCGCGGACCAGAACATCCAGTTTCTATATGGTAATCTTGTAACCTGAGTTAAGTGATAGGTTGCAGTTTAATCAAATCTGATATATTTGACACCTCGAACCTCGTACGGACCAAAATATCGGGTTTGTATATGGTAATTTTGTAACCTGAGTTAAGTGATAGGTTGCAGTTTCATCCAATCTGATATATTTGACACCTCGAACCTCGTACGGACCAAAACATCGGGTTTGTATATGGTAATTTTGCAACCTGAGTTAAGTGATAGGTTGCAGTTTCATCCAATCTGATATATTTGACACCTAGAACCTCGCGCGGACCAGAACATCGGGTCTGTATATGGTAATCTTGCAACCTGAGTTAAGTGATAGGTTGCAGTTTTATCCAATCTGATATATTTGACACCTCGAACCTCGCGCGGACCAGAACATCCAGTTTCTATATGGTAATCTTGTAACCTGAGTTAAGTGATAGGTTGCAGTTTAATCAAATCTGATATATTTGACACCTCGAACCTCGTTCGGACCAAAACATCGGGTTTGTATATGGTAATTTTGCAACCTGAGTTAAGTGATAGGTTGCAGTTTCATCCAATCTGATATATTTGACACCTCGAACCTCGTACGGACCAAAACATCGGGTTTGTATATGGTAATTTTGCAACCTGAGTTAAGTGATAGGTTGCAGTTTCATCCAATCTGATATATTTGACACCTAGAACCTCGCGCGGACCAGAACATCGGGTCTGTATATGGTAAACTTGCAACCTGAGTTAAGTGATAGGTTGCAGTTTTATCCAATCTGATATATTTGACACCTCAAACCTCGCGCGGACCAGAACATCCAGTTTCTATATGGTAATCTTGTAACCTGAGTTAAGTGATAGGTTGCAGTTTCATCAAATCTGATATATTTGACACCTCGAACCTCGTACGGACCAAAACATCGGGTTTGTATATGGTAATTTTGCAACCAGAGTTAAGTGATAGGTTGCAGTTTCATCCAATCTGATATATTTGACACCACGAACCTCGCGCGGACCAGAACATCGGGTCTGTATATGGTAATATTGCAACCTGAGTTAAGTGATAGGTTGCAGTTTCATCCAATCTGATATATTTGACACCTCGAACCTCGCGCGGACTAGAACATCTGGTATGTATATGGTAATCTTGCAACCTGAGTTAAGAGATAGGTTGCAGTTTCATCCAATCTGATATATTTGACACCTAGAACCTCGTGCGGACCAGAACATCGGGTCTGTATATGGTAATCTTGCAACCTGAGTTAAGTGATAGGTTGCAATTTCATCCAATCTGATATATTTGACACCTAGAACCTCGCGCGGACCAAAACATCGGGTTTGTATATGGCAATCTTGCAACATGAGTTAAGTGATAGGTTGCAGTTTCATCCAATCTGATATATTTGACACCTCGAACCTCGCCCGGACCAGAACATCGGGTATGTATATGGTAATCTTGCAACCTGAGTTAAGTGATAGGTTGCAGTTTCATCCAATTTGATATATTTGACACCTCGAACCTCGCGCGCACCAGAATATCTGTTCTGTATATGGTAATCTTGCAGCCTGAGTTAAGTGATAGGTTGCAGTGTCATCCACTCTGATATATTTGACACCTCGGACCTCGCCCGGACCAGAACATCGGGTCTGTATATAGTAATCTTGCAACCTGAGTTAAGTGATAGGTTGCAATTTCATCCAATCTGATATATTTGACACCTAGAACCTCGCGCGGACCAGAACATCGGTTCTGTATATGGTAATCTTGCAACCTGAGTTAAGTGATAGGTTGCAGTTTTATCCAATCTGATATATTTGACACCTCGAACCTCGCTCGGAATAGAACATCCAGTTTTTTATATGGTAATCTTGCAATCTGAGTTAAGTGATAGGTTGCAGTTTCATCCAATCTGATATATTTGACACCTAGAACCTCGTGCGGACTAGAACATCGGGTCTTTATATGGTAATCTTGCAACCTGAGTTAAGTGATAGGTTGCAGTTTTATCCAATCTGATATATTTGACACCTCAAACCTAGCTCCGACGAGAACATCGGGTTTGTATATGGTAATCTTGCAACATGAGTTAAGTGATAGGTTGTAGTTTAATCCAATCTGATACATTTGACACCTCGAACCTCGTGCGGACATAAACATCGGGTTTGTATATGGTAATCTTGCAACATGAGCTAAGTGATAGGTTGCAATTTCATCCAATCTGATATATTTGACACCTAGAACCTCGCGCGGACCAGAATATCGGTTCTGTACATGGTAATCTTGCAACCTGAGTTAAGTGATAAGTTGCAGTTTTATCCAATCTGATATATTTGACACCTCGAACCTCGCGCGGACTAGAACATCCAGTTTTTATATGGTAATCTTGTAAACTGAGTTAAGTGATAGGTTGAAGTTTCATCCAATCTGATATATTTGACACCTAGAACCTCGTGCGGACTAGAACATCAGGTCTTTATATGGTAATCTTGCAACCTGAGTTAAGTGATAGGTTGCAGTTTTATCCAATCTGATATATTTGACACCTCGAACCTCGCCCGGACCAGAACATCGGGTATGTATATGGTAATCTTGCAACCTGAGTTAAGTGATAGGTTGCAGTTTCATCCAATTTGATATATTTGACACCTCGAACCTCGCGCGCACCAGAATATCTGGTCTGTATATGGTAATCTTGCATCCTGAGTTAAGTGATAGGTTGCAGTGTCATCCACTCTGATATATTTGACACCTCGGACCTCGCCCGGACCAGAACATTGGGTCTGTATATAGTAATCTTGCAACTTGAGTTAAGTGATAGGTTGCAATTTCATCCAATCTGATATATTTGACACCTAGAACCTCGCGCGGACCAGAACATCGGTTCTGTATATGGTAATCTTGCAACCTGAGTTAAGTGATAGGTTGCAGTTTTATCCAATCTGATATATTTGACACCTCGAACCTCGCTCGGAATAGAACATCCAGTTTTTATATGGTAATCTTGTAACCTGAGTTAAGTGATAGGTTGCAGTTTCATCCAATCTGATATATTTGACACCTAGAACCTCGTGCGGACTAGAACATCGGGTCTTTATATGGTAATCTTGCAACCTGAGTTAAGTGATAGGTTGCAGTTTTATCCAATCTGATATATTTGACACCTCAAACCTAGCTCCGACGAGAACATCGGGTTTGTATATGGTAATCTTGCAACATGAGTTAAGTGATAGGTTGTAGTTTAATCCAATCTGATACATTTGACACCTCGAACCTCGTGCGGACATAAACATCGGGTTTGTATATGGTAATCTTGCAACATGAGTTAAGTGATAGGTTGCAATTTCATCCAATCTGATATATTTGACACCTAGAACCTCGCGCGGACCAGAATATCGGTTCTGTACATGGTAATCTTGCAACCTGAGTTAAGTGATAAGTTGCAGTTTTATCCAATCTGATATATTTGACACCTCGAACCTCGCGCGGACTAGAACATCCAGTTTTTATATGGTAATCTTGTAAACTGAGTTAAGTGATAGGTTGAAGTTTCATCCAATCTGATATATTTGACACCTAGAACCTCGTGCGGACTAGAACATCAGGTCTTTATATGGTAATCTTGCAACCTGAGTTAAGTGATAGGTTGCAGTTTTATCCAATCTGATATATTTGACACCTCGAACCTCGCCCGGACCAGAACATCGGGTATGTATATGGTAATCTTGCAACCTGAGTTAAGTGATAGGTTGCAGTTTCATCCAATTTGATATATTTGACACCTCGAACCTCGCGCGCACCAGAATATCTGGTCTGTATATGGTAATCTTGCATCCTGAGTTAAGTGATAGGTTGCAGTGTCATCCACTCTGATATATTTGACACCTCGGACCTCGCCCGGACCAGAACATTGGGTCTGTATATAGTAATCTTGCAACTTGAGTTAAGTGATAGGTTGCAATTTCATCCAATCTGATATATTTGACACCTAGAACCTCGCGCGGACCAGAACATCGGTTCTGTATATGGTAATCTTGCAACCTGAGTTAAGTGATAGGTTGCAGTTTTATCCAATCTGATATATTTGACACCTCGAACCTCGCTCGGAATAGAACATCCAGTTTTTATATGGTAATCTTGTAACCTGAGTTAAGTGATAGGTTGCAGTTTCATCCAATCTGATATATTTGACACCTAGAACCTCGTGCGGACTAGAACATCGGGTCTTTATATGGTAATCTTGCAACCTGAGTTAAGTGATAGGTTGCAGTTTTATCCAATCTGATATATTTGACACCTCAAACCTAGCTCCGACGAGAACATCGGGTTTGTATATGGTAATCTTGCAACATGAGTTAAGTGATAGGTTGTAGTTTAATCCAATCTGATACATTTGACACCTCGAACCTCGTGCGGACATAAACATCGGGTTTGTATATGGTAATCTTGCAACATGAGCTAAGTGATAGGTTGCAATTTCATCCAATCTGATATATTTGACACCTAGAACCTCGCGCGGACCAGAATATCGGTTCTGTACATGGTAATCTTGCAACCTGAGTTAAGTGATAAGTTGCAGTTTTATCCAATCTGATATATTTGACACCTCGAACCTCGCGCGGACTAGAACATCCAGTTTTTATATGGTAATCTTGTAAACTGAGTTAAGTGATAGGTTGAAGTTTCATCCAATCTGATATATTTGACACCTAGAACCTCGTGCGGACTAGAACATCAGGTCTTTATATGGTAATCTTGCAACCTGAGTTAAGTGATAGGTTGCAGTTTTATCCAATCTGATATATTTGACACCTCAAACCTAGCCCCGACGAGAACATCGGGTCTGTATATGGTAATCTTGCAACCTGAGTTAAGTGATAGTTTGCAGTTTCATCCAATCTGATATATTTGGCACCTCGAACCTCGCCCGGACCAGAACATCGGGTATGTATATGGTAATCTTGCAACCTGAGTTAAGTGATAGGTTGCAGTTTCATCCAATTTGATATATTTGACACCTCGAACCTCGCGCGCACCAGAATATCTGGTCTGTATATGGTAATCTTGCATCCTGAGTTAAGTGATAGGTTGCAGTGTCATCCACTCTGATATATTTGACACCTCGGACCTCGCCCGGACCAGAACATTGGGTCTGTATATAGTAATCTTGCAACTTGAGTTAAGTGATAGGTTGCAATTTCATCCAATCTGATATATTTGACACCTAGAACCTCGCGCAGACCAGAACATCGGGTCTGTATATCGTAATCTTGCAACCTGAGTTAAGTGATAGGTTGCAGTTTCATCCAATCTGATATATTTGACACCTAGAACCTCGCCCTGACCAGAACGTCGGGTCTGTATTTGGTAATCTTGCAACCTGAGTTAAGTGATAGGTTGCAGTTTCATCCAATCCGATATATTTGACACCTCAAACCTTGCCCGGACCAGAACATCGGGTCTGTATATGGTAATTTTGCAACCTGAGTTAAGTGATAGGTTGCAATTTCATCCAATCTGATATATTTGACACCTAGAACCTCGGGCGGACCAGAACATCGGGTCTGTATATGTTAATCTTGCAACCTGAGTGAAGTGATAGGTTGCAGTTTTATCCAATCTGATATATTTGACACCTCGAACCTCGCGCGGACCAGAATATCCAGTTTCTATATGGTAATCTTGTAACCTGAGTTAAGTAATAGGTTGCAGTTTCATTAAATCTGATATATTTGACACCTCGAACCTCGTGCGGACATAAACATCGGGTTTGTATATGGTAATCTTGCAACCTGAGTTAAGTGATAGGTTGCAGTTTCATCTAATATGATTTATTTGAAACCTAAAACCTCGTGCGGACAAGAACATCGAGTCTGTATATGGTAATCTTGCAACATGACTTACGTGATAAGTTGCAGTTTCATCCAATCTGATATATTTGACACCTAGTACCTCGCCCGGACCAGAACATCGGGTCTGTATATGGTAATCTTGCAACCTGAGTTAAGTGATAGGTTGCAATTTCATCTAATCTGATATATTTGACACCTCGAACCTCGCGCGGACCAGAACATCGGGTCTGTATATGGTAATTTTGCAACCTGAGTTAAGTGATAGGTTGCAGTTTCATCCAATCTGATATATTTGACACCTAAAACCTCGTACGGACCAGAACATCGGGTTTGTATATGGTAATCTTGCAACATGAGTTAAGTGATAGGTTGTAGTTTAATCCAATCTGATACATTTGACACCTCGAACCTCGTGCGGACATAAACATCGGGTTTGTATATGGTAATCTTGCAACATGAGCTAAGTGATAGGTTGCAATTTCATCCAATCTGATATATTTGACACCTAGAACCTCGCGCGGACCAGAATATCGGTTCTGTACATGGTAATCTTGCAACCTGAGTTAAGTGATAAGTTGCAGTTTTATCCAATCTGATATATTTGACACCTCGAACCTCGCGCGGACTAGAACATCCAGTTTTTATATGGTAATCTTGTAAACTGAGTTAAGTGATAGGTTGAAGTTTCATCCAATCTGATATATTTGACACCTAGAACCTCGTGCGGACTAGAACATCAGGTCTTTATATGGTAATCTTGCAACCTGAGTTAAGTGATAGGTTGCAGTTTTATCCAATCTGATATATTTGACACCTCAAACCTAGCCCCGACGAGAACATCGGGTCTGTATATGGTAATCTTGCAACCTGAGTTAAGTGATAGTTTGCAGTTTCATCCAATCTGATATATTTGGCACCTCGAACCTCGCCCGGACCAGAACATCGGGTATGTATATGGTAATCTTGCAACCTGAGTTAAGTGATAGGTTGCAGTTTCATCCAATTTGATATATTTGACACCTCGAACCTCGCGCGCACCAGAATATCTGGTCTGTATATGGTAATCTTGCATCCTGAGTTAAGTGATAGGTTGCAGTGTCATCCACTCTGATATATTTGACACCTCGGACCTCGCCCGGACCAGAACATTGGGTCTGTATATAGTAATCTTGCAACTTGAGTTAAGTGATAGGTTGCAATTTCATCCAATCTGATATATTTGACACCTAGAACCTCGCGCAGACCAGAACATCGGGTCTGTATATCGTAATCTTGCAACCTGAGTTAAGTGATAGGTTGCAGTTTCATCCAATCTGATATATTTGACACCTAGAACCTCGCCCTGACCAGAACGTCGGGTCTGTATTTGGTAATCTTGCAACCTGAGTTAAGTGATAGGTTGCAGTTTCATCCAATCCGATATATTTGACACCTCAAACCTTGCCCGGACCAGAACATCGGGTCTGTATATGGTAATTTTGCAACCTGAGTTAAGTGATAGGTTGCAATTTCATCCAATCTGATATATTTGACACCTAGAACCTCGGGCGGACCAGAACATCGGGTCTGTATATGTTAATCTTGCAACCTGAGTGAAGTGATAGGTTGCAGTTTTATCCAATCTGATATATTTGACACCTCGAACCTCGCGCGGATCAGAATATCCAGTTTCTATATGGTAATCTTGTAACCTGAGTTAAGTAATAGGTTGCAGTTTCATTAAATCTGATATATTTGACACCTCGAACCTCGTGCGGACATAAACATCGGGTTTGTATATGGTAATCTTGCAACCTGAGTTAAGTGATAGGTTGCAGTTTCATCTAATATGATTTATTTGAAACCTAAAACCTCGTGCGGACAAGAACATCGAGTCTGTATATGGTAATCTTGCAACATGACTTACGTGATAAGTTGCAGTTTCATCCAATCTGATATATTTGACACCTAGTACCTCGCCCGGACCAGAACATCGGGTCTGTATATGGTAATCTTGCAACCTGAGTTAAGTGATAGGTTGCAATTTCATCTAATCTGATATATTTGACACCTCGAACCTCGCGCGGACCAGAACATCGGGTCTGTATATGGTAATTTTGCAACCTGAGTTAAGTGATAGGTTGCAGTTTCATCCAATCTGATATATTTGACACCTAAAACCTCGTACGGACCAGAACATCGGGTTTGTATATGGTAATCTTGCAACATGAGTTAAGTGATAGGTTGTAGTTTAATCCAATCTGATACATTTGACACCTCGAACCTCGCGCGGACCAGAACAACGAGTCCGTATATGGTAATCTTGCAACCTGAGTTAAGTGATAGGTTGCAGTTTCATCGAATCAGATATATTTGACACCTCGAACCTTGCCCGGACCAGAACATCGGGTTTTTATATGGTAATCTTGCAACATGAGTTAAGTGATACGTTGCAGTTTCATCCAATCTGATATATTTGACTCCTAGTACCTCGCCCGTACCAGAACTTCGGGTCTGTATATGGTAATCTTGCAACCTGAGTTAAGTGATAGGTTTGAGTTTCCTCCAATCTGATATATTTGACACCTCGAACCTCGCCCCGGCGAGAATATCGGGTCTGTATATGGTAATATTGCAACCAGACTTAAGTGATAGGTTGCAGTTTAATCGAATCTGATAAATTTGACACCTCGAACCTCGCGCAGACCAGAATAACGGGTCTGTATATGGTAATCTTGCAACCTGAGTTAAGTGATCGGCTGCAGTTTCATCCAATCTGATATATTTGACACCTCGAACCTCGCCCGGACCAGAACATCGGGTCTGTATATGGTAATATTGCAACATGAGTTAAGTGATACATTGCAGTTTCATCCAATATGATATATTTTCCACCTAGCACCTCGCCCGGACTAGAACATCGGGTCTGTATATGGTAATCTTGCAACCTGAGTTAAGTGATAGGTTGCAGTTTCATTGTAGGATCAGAATCTCGCAACAATAATGCCTCAGCGAAATTATTAACAACACAACACAACACAACAGCGTCGCAGAATATTTTCAGAAATGACATAATAAACGACGTCAGCTAAAATCATGAGAAAAATGTGATGGTTCTGCGAAAATAAGAGAGTTTGCGAGATTAACATTTGTGAGGTTGCGAGAATGTCGCAAGACATATCCTAAAATATAGGACAGATTAGCTGTCATCCACTATGTACTTCCTTATAAATAGTCGTTCAGTTGTAAAGGAAAAGGAGAGATCTTTTTCTGGGTGAGAAGCAAGTAAATAGAAGAGTGAAAATCTAGAGCAATGGTTATTCTTGTTTCCTTTATCTTTTCTTGTAAGATTGTTCAAAGATTCATCAATAAAGTTAAGATTATTAATCTAAAATGAGCTGAATGTTAATGAAATCATATGAGGGGTGTAGTGTAGGATTTCCTGCAACTACATAATGGCGCTAGAAACAGGGAACATTGAAGATTATTCTAGAAAAAATTGAACATTAATATTGAGATTTGTGAAGATTTAGAGTGATTGATTAAGAATTTTACATAATTTCTTGCAATTCGTTAACATTGAAGAAATGGCTAGAAGAAGAAATACATCAGAACAACCAACTACTGTTAGAAGAAGCAAGAGAATTTCTGGAAGAGAAAGAAGTGAAATGGGAGAATCTACTAGAATGAGAAATAACGGAGAAAATCAAATTCAACCACCAGTCCAACAAACACTAGTACAAGGAAGGAATATAGATTATGATAGGGTGAGTATACACACTTGGCAATAAAATTCCGTAGAAAAAGTAGAAGAAGAGCAGTAAACCAGAAACCATGGAAAGGTAGAGAGAAATCAAGAGGTAGATGAAGGAATAATTCATGGAGATGAGGAAATTGGAGCGTTAGAAACGTTGAGACGAAGAATACATGAAGAAAGAAGAGCTGAGGCAGAAGAACGTGCAAATCTAACAAGGCAAAATCACGAATTGAAGATGGAAAATATGAGACTACAGAGTAGAAGATCGAGAAGTATTACAAAATCATATTCAAGATCGACTAGAAGAGAGATGAGGCGAAACTCACCCACAACTAATGCTGGAAACAATATTCAAGAAGAAATATCAAATCCTAATGAAGAATATCGCGAAAATAAAGAAAGAACTGATGATCTTTACGTTCCACAAAATGAAATCAAGAGAATGGACAACGTCAGGGACGAAATGATCAAGATGGCAAAGGGAATCGAGAGGAAGGAAGGAGAATTTTACATGAGAGAGAAACTCAAAGAAATCAAAAAATGATTGAATAAGAAATTGAAAAACATTATGCTAAACAAGCACATTTAATTTGCGAACGTGAAAGATTGAGAGCGGAAATGGAATAACAAGAGCTTCAGGAGACAATTCGCCAGAAAAATCACGATAATCGAGAAAGAAGGCGTACACAAAACCAGAATAACAGTAATATCAATGAAGAGTATGATAGAGTACAGAGGATGGCTGAAAGACAGCGAATGGAATTAAAGAACAAAATCATGAAGGGGAAAATGAGAGACATCATCATATGCGAATTCAAGATAGAGATGAAGAAGAGACTCGCAGAAGAAGACGAGATGAGGATAATGAAGAAGAAATGCAAAATTTCGCGAGAGAAGAAATACTTGAACGCAGAAGAAGGGAGGCGAAATTAAAAAGACCAATGGATCAAAATTCAGGTTTAAATAAACAAATCTTGAAAGAATTAGAAGAAATGAGAGGAATGCTAAATAATAGAGGAGAAGTAGGCATAAGACAATTGGATGAAGCTATAAGAAGCTGCGAAAACTCCATTTACAAGGGAAGTACAATTAGGAGGAATACCTCCGAAATGCAATTTGCCCGCATTAACTAGCATTTTTGATGGAACAACTTGTGCAATTCAACACATTAAAGCCTACGTGAGGTGTATGTTGCAACGGGAAAATCATGATGCCGTATTATGCAAATATTTTGCATCCAGCTTAACAGGGGAGGCGTTAAAATGGTTCGAAGGTCTGCCAAACAATACAATAACATCCTTTAATCATTTGCAGACTACATTCCTGGGGGCATATATAAGTAATAATTCTTCGCGACCTGGTATTGAAGACGTGTTTGGATTAAAACAAAGGATTGGCGAAAGTTTGAAGCACCTAACTAAAAGATGGAGGACTATGTGTAGCGAAATGGCTGGCCGTGTGGATGAGAGGTATCTTATCTTATCATTTATCAATGCTATGTTTGAAACCAACCTATTGTACATCCAAATTTTCAGAGTCAAGAATACGATCACAATGACTGAATTACGAGAACTTCAAGAAGAATATATTGCTCTAGAGGAAAGGCAAAATGAAATGGAATCATAACCAGTTGCGAACACCAGTTCACAAACAGCGAATGCAAGCTTATTACCCAAACTAATAAACACAGTGGCGAACACTTCGCAAGTACAACAAGAGAAGGTGACGGGTAACAATCAATAGAAACTGGTGGCTATGGGAAGCCGAGATCAAGAGGAGTATGAAAGAGAAAGAAATTTCTACAATCGTGGTGGAAATAACAAAATTCAAAGACTCGATCAGCCACAAGAAACTTTTGGAGGTCAAAGACAAAACTATAATAGAGGACAAGGAGGTCACAAGGTAGTATGGGAAGAAATCAAGATGCCACCTCTAAATGCAAGTGTGGAGAAAATATGGGAATCTATAATTTTGATGGAGAATATACCAACACCATAGAACATGGGAACAGAACCACCTCCAAACCACAGAAGTCATGAGTTTTGTTCTTGTCATAATTTTCATGGACATACTACAAATGATTGCAGAAATGTAAAAAGAATTATTCTGAGAATGATAGATCAAGGAAAACTAAAACACTTTCTGGTAGGGAACCCACAATCTCAACCATTTCCACCACCACCAGAGCATCACAAAGTAAACAAGATGAAAAAGAAGGAAACATTCTTCATAGAAGTTGGTGCAAAAGCAAAGAATCTATTCTGTCACTTTATCGTACATTCATACAAGACAATTGAAGATTTTCATGACAATGTTTTGAGTAGAGTGTTCGCAAGAGATAATGATGGAAGAGAAATTATGAATATTGCGAAAATCTCGCCACTAGAGGAATGGCAGAAACATATTATTTCTTTTACCGCAGAAGAAATCCCCGAAGGTGAAGAGGTACATGATAATCCATTGGTAGTAAAATTGGAAATTAATCCAAAAAAAAAGAAGATGAGGATGATGAAGCTGAAGATTCATGGGCAATTAATAGGATTCTAATCGATACTGGAAGCTCTGTGAACATCATATTTTATCATACTTATAAAACTATGGGAGGAAGAGATGATGATCTTATACCATCAACATATAATATATATGGTTTTAATTGTACTGCCAACAAGCCTAAATGGGAAGTTACTATGCGAATTCCATTGAAGGGAATATCTTCTGAAATCCTATTCTGTGTCGTTGATGTAGAATCATCCTAAAATGCATTAATTGGTCGACCTTGGCTACATGAGATTCTAGGTGTAGCTTCAACTTTCCACCAGTGCATCAAATTTACTCACCCCAGCGGTGTAGGAATCATAAAGGGAGATTGGGTTGAAGGAAAGAGGTGTTATGGAACTGAGGTGGAATCCTGCGAAGGAAGAGCAAACAAGAAGGAAAATTGGCGAAAAAAAATCAAAGAGACACAAAGAAATGAGAAATTGATGGTGGATGCAATCGAACGAAAAACAAGAAGAGATGTTGTGAAACTAATGCTAGCTCAAAATAAAAAATGATGAACATACCACTATCAAGGAAGCAGTAGCAGAAAATAACAAAGAAGCATAGGATGGCAAAGGTAATAAAAATAAGAAATGTATGAATGATTAATTTGTTGCGACACTCTCGCAATAAGTAAAATTCTCAAAAATACATTTTATTGAATGAAAAAATTGAGATTGAGAAATGCAAATACGATATGATGATGTGCGAGAATATCGCAGAGATAATGAATTTTACAGAAGACAATCAGAGAACAATGACAAAAGAGAAAGGGGAGAACCTTTATGGCATACACCGTAGTTCGTGAATACAATTTTGCAAGAAGCAAATGTAAGACCTAAAGTACGTCATATAAGGGGGTACCTGTTGCACGGCTCAGGGAAAGGCTACACCGCCACCGGAACCTGAGTCATGGAGATTTGGGGTCAATAAAGCCCATCCGAGAGAGGCACCTTGGATTCTCAGCTTAAACATATGACTTAGGTTGGGCGACTAAGGTAATAAGGACTCTCCCAAGGAGTGAAGAATCTGATCAAGGCGCCGAGGTACACGGTTGAGTCAAGAGTGTCAGGGGCGTTTGAAGCGTACCTTGCCATTCTTGAAAAGTCTTGGCTTATACTGCACTCGGCCCGAAGAAAAACCCCACTTAGGGTGCAGTCTCGTAACAATAAACCCTATAGGTAAAAGGGATAAGAGGCTGCGAAAACAACTGGTTGTTGTTAAGACCGGATGGGAGGAGCCAACCTTGTATGGTAGAGGTACGCCTCCTTGAAGGGGAAACCAGGGGTAAGATTAGGGCGACACCCTCCATTAGGGAGATGATAAGTGTCTTAAGACGCAAATGTCATGAGGCTTTTTACTCGCAAGGGTATTAAGGCTTGTCAAGAACGAATTTGGTTTTCTCTTTCGCAGAGCTCGATGTTCTTGCGGTTAGCTTCATCTCGTTCAAGTTGAACTTCAAGAAGGGTCTCTTGGAATTTCGCCAAAGCCTTAGCACCTTGATCAGAGATGCGATCCTTATCATCTATGAGACCGCTAATTTTGGTTCTCAACTCATTGATTTTCTCTTTAGAATTAAGAAGGAGACGCTTAAATCGGTTGGCTAAGCCTAAACTAGATATATGGTCAATTTCTAAGAGGAGAAATTTGGATCTTAGTTCATTCAGAGAAAGAGATGAAATTTTATCATTTGAGAAACTATTTAAAGATTTATTAAGACGTTCAAGAAGGGTATCATTATCCAAGGCATTAGGAAATGAACGAAGAATGGTAGCTTCATCAGAAAGACCATAAATGTCTGCAAAAAGGATCAATTAAATAAGATAAAACAACAGGATGAATGAATGAAGGGAAAGGAGAAAAGTAACATACCATAGAGTTGATTATTATCTTGCTGAAGACTAGAGATTTTGTTCTTATACGAAGATGAATCAATTTCTAGTTGTTTGTTCTTCTCGCGAAGACATTTGATTTCAGCTTCCAGTTCCTCATTCTTTGTACGAAATTGAAGATTTTTCTTTTCAAGAATTTCGCGTCTCCTCTCCAGATCTGAGGCAACAACGAAAGAAGCTTTTCTAGCCTGCGAGAAATATAAAAATTATTAAAATAGAAATAGACTTTGAGCTACAATAGTGAAGAAGTAAAAGGATGAAAGCATACCAGACTATTAAGAGAATGCAGGAAATTGGGAGTCACTGATCTAGAAACTCCACGAAGAGAATTATCACCATCCAATAAAGGAACATCGCAAATTGTAGCGAGAGCTTTGCAGGTATTAGCGAATTGACTATCTCCCATTCCTTGCAAAGAATCAGAAAAGAGGCCAGAAAGCTTAGCCATAGAAGATTCAGATGGAGAATCTTCATTTGCAGCAAGGTCATCATTATCCTCATCACTCTCGGAATTTTCATGAAAAGGAATATTTGAAGGAGAGGAAGAACGGATTTTTCTCTTCTTTGAAGGAGGAGCAGTTGGTTTTTCCCTTCGAAGAGCACCTTTGCCTTTATCTCCAGTCTTCGCAACATTGGCAGGCTCTTCTATTTCAGCAATAATCTTCACACACAGGTAGAAATAAGAAATAGAGGCAACAATATACTGTTTAAAATCATAGGAGAATATTTCTTACCTCATATGTGTATGAGTGAAGAGCTAACAAGGTACTAGCCTTCCCAGTCCTGTGATAGCTATCTTTAAGTTTCTGGATCTGTAGAATTTCGCAAGAATCAGCGAACAAAATAATAAAAATAAATAAAGAAATATAAAGTGAGCTAAACTGGAAGAAACATACCTCTTTCTCCTTCTCGGGCCAAGAGAATACCCAAGGTTGATAGGTAGCGAGATTCTCAGGAAGAACATTTGACCCAGCAATGTAAGGTCCTTTTAGCATCAAGGGAAAAACACACCATTTATCATCTTTGGATTGGCGAGGAGTTGTGTTCTTACCAGAATGCCAATAAATGTCTTGCATGAGTATTTTAGCTTCATCAATGTTATCTTTCCTTTTCAAACGAATACCCCAGCGAGTATTCTCTTTCTTCATGGAGATCAATTCATAATTTTCAAAGAAACTCGCTGCTGTGTATTTCTCAGCAATTATCTCCAAGTCTGCGAATTTAGGATCCCTAAGTTCTTTGGAGTACAGAGATCCTTTACCAGCACCACGGTTAGAGAACTCAAGCATCAGACGGATGCAATCCCCACTCAATTGGAAGACAGCTCGCGAAAATTCCGAGTGAGCGAGAATTTCGTAGAACAGAGGAATATCTGGGTCATAAAGAGGAATGGGGAGACCTGCGAGAATTTGACCTAGCTAAATTATGATTGATTGATCATCAGAATATTGATCAGAGAAAAGTTTGATAAAAAGAATTGACTTGGCACTTTCACCAGGAATGGTAGAAAGTGTGAAACCTTTCTCAGCAAGATCTTTTTGGACGTCTTTTAAGTTTTTCTCATGTTTATGGCCACTTGGAGGCATATCTGAATATAGAGTATGGGAATGAATAAAAAGTAAGAATATTTAAGAGGGAAGAATTACAGTAGAAGAACTTACGAAAGAACAATAGAGTTGCAGAGATGAGAGAATAAAAAGAGAAGATAAAATAAAAAGAAAATGGAAAGAAGAGTAAGAAGAATATATAAAGAAGATTTTTTTTACTCGAAGAGATAAACAACAATAATGCAAAAAGACGTGAGCGGTTGAGTGATAGGTTGCAGTTTCATCCAATCTGATATATTGGACACTTAAAACCTCGCCAGGACCAGAACATCGGGTTTGTATATGGTAATCTTGCAACCTGATTTAAGTGATAGGTTGCAGTTGCATCCAATCTAATACATTTGACACCTCGAACCTCGCCCGTACCAGAATATCGGGTCTGTATATGGTAATCTTGCAACCTGAGTTTAGAGATAGGTTGCAGTTTCATCCAATCTGATATATTTGACACCTCGAACCTCGCCCCGAAGAGAACATTGGGTCTGTATATGGTAATCTTGCAACCTGAATTAAGTGATAGGTTGCAGTTTCATCCAATCTGATATATTTGAAACCTCGAGCCTCGCGCGGACCAGAACATCGGGTCTGTGTATGGTAATCTTGCTACCTGAGTTAAGTGATAGGTTGCAGTTTCATCCAATCTGATATATTTGACACCTAAAACCTCGCCCGGACCAGAACATCGTGTCTGTATATGGTAATCTTGCAACCTAAGTTAAGTGCTAGGTTGCAGTTTTATCCAATCTGATACATTTGACACCTCGAACCTCGCCCGGACCAGAACATAGGTCTGTATATGGTAATCTTGCAACCTGAGTTAAGTGATAGGTTGTAGTTTCATCCAATCTGATATATTTGACACCCCGAACCTCGCCACGACTGTATATGGTAATCTTGTAACCTGAGTTAAGTGATAGGTTGCAGTTTCATCCAATCTGATATATTTGACACCTCGAACCTCGCGCGGACCAGAACATCGGGTCTGTATATGGTAATCTTGCAACCTGAGTTAAGTGCTAGGTTGCAGTTTTATCCAATATGATACATTTGACACCTCGAACCTTGCCCGGACCAGAACATCGGTGTATATATGGTAATCTTGCAACCTGAGTTAAGTGATAGGTTGCAGTTTCATCCATTCTGATATATTTGACACCTCAAACCTCGCGCGGACCAGAACATCGGGTCTGTATATGGCAATCTTGCAACCTGAGTTAAGTGATAGGTTGCAGTTTCATCCAATCTGATATATTTGACACCTAGAACCTCGCCCCGACCAGAACATCGGGTCTGTAGTTGGTAATCTTGCAACCTGAGTTAAGTGATAGGTTGCAGTTTCATCCAATCTGATATATTTGACACCTCAAACCTTGCCCGGACCAGAACATCGGGTCTGTAGATGGTAATTTTGCAACCTGAGTTAAGTGATAGGTTGCAGGTTTATCCAATCTGATATATTTGACACCTCAAACCTCACCCCGACGAGAACATCGGGTCTGTATAATGTAATCTTGCAACCTGAGTTAAGTGATAGGTTGCAGTTTCATCCAATCTGATATATTTGACACCTCGAACCTCGCACGGACCAGAACATCGGGTCTGTATATGGTAATCTTGCAACCTGAGTTAAGTGCTAGGTTGCAGTTTTATCCAATATGATACATTTGACACCTCGAACCTCGCCCGGACCAGAACATCGGTCTGTATATGGTAATCTTGCAACCTGAGTTAAGTGATAGGTTGCAGTTTCATCGATTCTGATATATTTGACACCTAAAACCTTGCCACGACGAGAATATTCGGTCTGTATATGGTATTCTTGCAACCTGAGTTAAGTGATAGGTTTCAGTTTCATCCAATCTGATATATTTGACACCTCGAACCTCGTGCGGACCAGAATATCGGGTCTGTATATGGTAATCTTGCAACCTGAGTTAAGTGATAGGTTGCAGTTTCATCCAATCTAATATATTTGACACCTAGAACCTCGCGCGGACCAGAACATCGGGTATGTATATGGTAATCTTGCAACCTGAGTTAAGTGATAGTTTGCAGTTTCATCCAATCTGATATATTTGACACATCGAACCTTTCCCGGACCAGAACATCGGGTCTGCATATGGTAATCTTGCAACCTGAGTTAAGTGATAGGTAGCAGTTTCATCCAATCTGATATATTTGACACCTCGAACCTCGCGCGAACCAGAACATCGGGTTTGTATATGGTAATCTTGCAACCTGAGTTAAGTGATAGGTTGCAGTTTCATCCAATCTGATATATTTGACACCTAGAACCTCGCCCCGACCAGAACATCGGGTCTGTAGTTGGTAATCTTGCAACCTGATTTAAGTGATAGGTTGCAGTTTCATCCAATATGATATATTTGACACCTCAAACCTTGCCCGGACCAGAACATCGGGTCTGTATATGGTAATTTTGCAACCTGAGTTAAGTGATAGGTTGCAGGTTTATCCAATCTGATATATTTGACACCTCAAACCTCACCCCGACGAGAACATCGGGTCTGTATAATGTAATCTTGCAACCTGAGTTAAGTGATAGGTTGCAGTTTCATCCAATCTGATATATTTGACACCTCGAACCTCGCGCGGACCAGAACATCGGGTCTGTATATGGTAATCTTGCAACCTGAGTTAAGTGCTAGGTTGCAGTTTTATCCAATATGATACATTTGACACCTCGAACCTCGCCTGGACCAGAACATCGGTCTGTATATGGTAATCTTGCAACCTGAGTTAAGTGATAGGTTGCAGTTTCATCCATTCTGATATATTTGACACCTAAAACACCGTCCCGACGAGAACATCCAGTCTGTATATCGTAATCTTGCAACCTGAGTTAAGTGATAGGTTGCCGTTTCATCCAATATGATATATTTGACACCTCGAACCTCGCCCCGAAGAGAACATTGGGTCTGTATAAGGTAATCTTGCAACCTGAGTTAAGTGATAGGTTGTAGTTTCATCCAATCTGATATATTTGACACCTCGAACCTCGCGCGGACCAGAACATCGGGTCTGTATATGGTAATCTTGCTACCTGAGTTAAGTGATAGGTTGCAGTTTCATCCAATCTGATATATTTGACACCTAAAACCTCGCCCGGACCATAACATCGTGTCTGTATATGGTAATCTTGCAACCTAAGTTAAGTGCTAGGTTGCAGTTTTATCCAATCTGATACATTTGACACCTCGAACCTCGCCCGGACCAGAACATCGGTCTGTATATGGTAATCTTCCAACCTGAGTTAACTGATAGGTTGTAGTTTCATCCAATCTGATATATTTGACACCCCGAACCTCGCCACGACGAGAACATCGGGTCTGTATATGGTAATCTTGCAACCTGAGTTAAGTGATAGGTTGCAGTTTCATCCAATCTGATATATTTGACACCTCGAAGCTCGCGCGGACCAGAACATCAGGTCTGTATATGGTAATCTTGCAACCTGAGTTAAGTGCTAGGTTGCAGTTTTATCCAATATGATACATTTGACACCTCGAACCTCGCCCGGACCAGAACATCGGTCTGTATATGGTAATCTTGCAACCTGAGTTAAGTGATAGGTTGCAGTTTCATCCATTCTGATATATTTGACACCTAAAACCTCGCCCCGACGAGAACATCCAGTCTGTATATCGTAATCTTGCAACCTGAGTTAAGTGATAGGTTGCCGTTTCATCCAATCTGATATATTTGACACCTCGAACCTCGTGCGGACCAGAATATCGGGTCTGTATATGGTAATTTTGCAACCTGAGTTAAGTGATAGGTTGCAGTTTCATCCAATATGATATATTTGACACCTAGAACCTCGCGCGGACCAGTACATCGGGTATGTATATGGTAATCTTGCAACCTAAGTTAAGTGATAGGTTGCAGTTTCATCCAATCTGATATATTTGACACATCGAACCTTGCCCGGACCAGAACATCGGGTCTGTATATTGTAATCTTGCAACCTGAGTTAAGTGATAGGTTGATGTTTTATCCATTCATATATATTTGACACCTAGAACCTCGCCACGACGACAACATCGGGTTTTTATATGGTAATCTTGAAACCTGAGTTAAGTGATAGGTTGCAGTTTCATCCAATCTGATATATTTGACACCTAGAACCTCGCGCGGACCAGAACATCGGGTCTGTATATGGTAATCTTGCAACCTGAGTTAAGTGATAGTTTGCAGTTTCATCCAATATGATATATTTGACACATCGAACCTTGCTCGGACCAGAACATCGGGTCTGCATATGGTAATCTTACAACCTGAGTTAAGTGATAGGTTGCAGTTTCATCCAATCTGATATATTTGACACCTCGAACCTCGCGCGGACCAGAACATCGGGTATGTATATGGTAATCTTGCAACCTGAGTTAAGTGATAGTTTGCAGTTTCATCCAATATGATATATTTGACACATCGAACCTTGATCGGACCAGAACATCGGGTCTGTATATGGTAATCTTGCAACCTGAATTAAGTGATAGGTTGCAGTTTCATCCAATCTGATATATTTGATACCTAGAACCTTGCCCAAACCAGAACATCGGGTCTGTATTTGGTAATCTTGCAACCTGAGTTAAGTGATAGGTTGCAGTTTCATCCAATCTGATATATTTGACACCTCAACCCTTGTCCGGACCAGAACATCGGGTCTGTATATGGTAATTTTGCAACCTAAGTTAAGTGATATGTTGCAGTTTTATCCAATCTGATATATTTACACCTCAAACCTCACCCCGATAAGAACATCGGGTCTGTATAATGTAATCTTGCAACCTGAGTTAAGTGATAGTTTGCAGTTTCATCCAATCTGATATATTTGTCACATCGAACCTTGCTCGGACCAGAACATTGGGTCCGCATATGGTAATCTTGCAACCTGAGTTAAGTGATAGGTTGCAGTTTCATCCAATCTGATATATTTGACACCTCGAACCACGCGGGGACCAGAACATCGGGTCTGTATATCGTAATCTTGCAACCTGAGTTAAGTGATAGGTTGCAGTTTCATCCAATCTGATATATTTGACACCTAGAACCTCGCCCTGACCAGAACGTCGGTTCTGTATTTGGTAATCTTGCAACCTGAGTTAAGTGATAGGTTGCAGTTTCATCCAATCCGATATATTTGACACCTCAAAGCCCGGACCAGAACATCGGGTCTGTATATGGTAATTTTGCAACCTGAGTTAAGTGATAGGTTGCATTTTTATCCAATCTGATATATTTGACACCTCAAACCTCACCCCGATGAGAACATCGGGTCTGTATAATGTAATCTTGCAACCTGAGTTAAGTGATAGGTTGCAGTTTCATCCAATCTGATATATTTGACACCTCGAACCTCGCGCGGATCAGAACATCGGGTCTGTATATGGTAATCTTGCTACCTGAGTTAAGTGATAGGTTGCAGTTTTATCCAATATGAAACATTTGACACCTCGAACCTCGCACGGACCAGAACATCGGTCTGTATATGGTAATCTTGCAACCTGAGTTAAGTGATAGGTTGCAGTTTCATCGATTCTGATATATTTGACACCTAAAACCTCGCCACGACGAGAACATCCGGTCTGTATATGGTATTCTTGCAACCTGAGTTAAGTGATAGGTTTCAGTTTCATCCAATCTGATGTATTTGACACCTCGAACATCGCGCGGACCAGAATATCGAGTATGTATATGGTAATCTTGCAACCTGAGTTAAGTGATAGGTTGCAGTTTCATCCAATCTAATATATTTGACACCTCGAAACTCGCGCGGACCAGAACATCGGGTCTGTATATGGTAATCTTGCAACCTGAGTTAAGTGATAGGTTGCAGTTTCATCCATTCTGATATATTTGACACCTAAAACCTCTCCCCGAAGAGAACATCCAGTCTGTATATCGTAATCTTGCAACCTGAGTTAAGTGATAGGTTGCCGTTTCATCCAATCTGATATATTTGACACCTCGAACCTCGTGCAGACCAGAATATCGGGTCTGTATATGGTAATTTTGCAACCTGAGTTAAGTGATAGGTTGCAGTTTCATCCAATCTGATATATTTGACACCTAGAACCTCGCGCGGACCAGTACATCGGGTATGTATATGGTAATCTTGCAACCTAAGTTAAGTGATAGGTTGCAGTTTCATCCAATCTGATATATTTGACACATCGAACCTTGCCCGGACCAGAACATCGGGTCTGTATATGGTAATCTTGCAACCTGAGTTAAGTGATAGGTTGAATTTTTATCCATTCATATATATTTGACACCTAGAACCTCGCCACGACGACAACATCGGGTTTTTATATGGTAATCTTGCAACCTGAGTTAAGTGATAGGTTGCAGTTTCATCCAATCTGATATATTTGACACCTCAAACCTTGTCCGGACCAGAACATCGGGTCTGTATATGGTAATTTTGCAACCTAAGTTAAGTGATAGGTTGCAGTTTTATCCAATCTGATATATTTACACCTCAAACCTCACCCCGACAAGAACATCGGGTCTGTATAATGTAATCTTGCAACCTGAGTTAAGTGATAGGTTGCAGTTTCATCCAATCTGATATATTTGACACCTCGAACCTCGCGCGGACCAGAACATAGGGTCTGCATATGGTAATCTTGCAACCTGAGTTAAGTGATAGTTTGCAGTTTCATCCAATCTGATATATTTGACACATCGAACCTTTCCCGGACCAGAACATCGGGTCTGCATATGGTAATCTTACAACCTGAGTTAAGTGATAGGTTGCAGTTTCATCCAATCTGATATATTTGACACCTAAAACTTCGCGCGGACAAGAACATCGGGTCTGTATATGGTAATCTTGCAACCTGAGTTAAGTGATAGTTATCAGTTTCATCCAATCTGATATATTTGTCACATCGAACCTTGCTCGGACCAGAACATTGGGTCCGCATATGGTAATCTTGCAACCTGAGTTAAGTGATAGGTTGCAGTTTCATCCAATCTGATATATTTGACACCTCGAACCACGCGCGGACCAGAACATCGGGTCTGTATATCGTAATCTTGCAACCTGAGTTAAGTGATAGGTTGCAGTGTCATCCAATCTGATATATTTGACACCTAGAACCTCGCCCTGACCAGAACGTCGGGTCTGTATTTGGTAATCTTGCAACCTGAGTTAAGTGATAGGTTGCAGTTTCATCCAATCCGATATATTTGACACCTCAAACCTTGCCCGGACCAGAACATCGGGTCTGTATATGGTAATTTTGCAACCTGAGTTAAGTGATAGGTTGCCTTTTTATCCAATCTGATATATTTGACACCTCAAACCTCACCCCGATGAGAACATCGGGTCTGTATAATGTAATCTTGCAACCTGAGTTAAGTGATAGGTTGCAGTTTCATCCAATCTGATATATTTGACACCTCGAACCTCGCGCGGATCAGAACATCGGGTCTGTATATGGTAATCTTGCTACCTGAGTTAAGTGATAGGTTGCAGTTTTATCCAATATGATACATTTGACACCTCGAACCTCGCACGGACCAGAACATCGGTCTGTATATGGTAATCTTGCAACCTGAGTTAAGTGATAGGTTGCAGTTTCATCGATTCTGATATATTTGACACCTAAAACCTCGCCACGACGCGAACATCCGGTCTGTATATGGTATTCTTGCAACCTGAGTTAAGTGATAGGTTTCAGTTTCATCCAATCTGATATATTTGACACCTCGAACATCGCGCGGACCAGAATATCGGGTCTGTATATGGTAATCTTGCAACCTGAGTTAAGTGATAAGTTGCAGTTTCATCCAATCTAATATATTTGACACCTCGAAACTCGCGCGGACCAGAACATCGGGTCTGTATATGGTAAACTTGCAACCTGAGTTAAGTGATAGGTTGCAGTTTTATCCAATCTGATATATTTGACACCTCAAACCTCGCGCGGACCAGAACATCCAGTTTCTATATGGTAATCTTGTAACCTGAGTTAAGTGATAGGTTGCAGTTTCATCAAATCTGATATATTTGACACCTCGAACCTCGTACGGACCAAAACATCGGGTTTGTATATGGTAATTTTGCAACCAGAGTTAAGTGATAGGTTGCAGTTTCATCCAATCTGATATATTTGACACCACAAACCTCGCGCGGACCAGAACATCGGGTCTGTATATGGTAATATTGCAACCTGAGTTAAGTGATAGGTTGCAGTTTCATCCAATCTGATATATTTGACACCTCGAACCTCGCGCGGACTAGAACATCTGGTATGTATATGGTAATCTTGCAACCTGAGTTAAGAGATAGGTAGAAGTTTCATCCAATCTGATATATTTGACACCTAGAACCTCGTGCGGACCAGAACATCGGGTCTGTATATGGTAATCTTGCAACCTGAGTTAAGTGATAGGTTGCAATTTCATCCAATCTGATATATTTGACACCTAGAACCTCGCGCGGACCAAAACATCGGGTCTGTATATGGTAATCTTGCAACCTGAGTTAAGTGATAGGTTGCAGTTTCATCCATTATGATATATTTGACAGCTAAAACCTCGCCCCGACGAGAACATCCAGTCTGTATATCGTAATCTTGCAACCTGAGTTAAGTGATAGGTTGTCGTTTCATCCAATCTGATATATTTGACACCTCGAACCTCGTGCGGACCAGAATATCGGGTCTGTATATAGTAATTTTGCAACCTGAGTTAAGTGATAGGTTGCAGTTTCATCCAATCTGATATATTTGACACCTAGAACCTCGCGCGGACCAGTACATCGGGTATGTATATGGTAATCTTGCAACCTAAGTTAAGTGATAGGTTGCAGTTTCATCCAATCTGATATATTTGACACATCGAACCTTGCCCGGACCAGAACATCGGGTCTGTATATGGTAATCTTGCAACCTGAGTTAAGTGATAGGTTGAATTTTTATCCATTCATATATATTTGACACCTAGAACCTCGCCACGACGACAACATCGGGTTTTTATATGGTAATCTTGCAACCTGAGTTAAGTGATAGGTTGCAGTTTCATCCAATCTGATATATTTGACACCTCAAACCTTGTCCGGACCAGAACATCGGGTCTGTATATGGTAATTTTGCAACCTAAGTTAAGTGATAGGTTGCAGTTTTATCCAATCTGATATATTTACACCTCAAACCTCACCCCGACAAGAACATCGGGTCTGTATAATGTAATCTTGCAACCTGAGTTAAGTGATAGGTTGCAGTTTCATCCAATCTGATATATTTGACACATCGAACCTCGCGCGGACCAGAACATAGGGTCTGTATATGGTAATCTTGCAACCTGAGTTAAGTGATAGTTTGCAGTTTCATCCAATCTGATATATTTGACACATCGAACCTTTCCCGGACCAGAACATCGGGTCTGCATATGGTAATCTTACAACCTGAGTTAAGTGATAGGTTGCAGTTTCATCCAATCTCATATATTTGACACCTAAAACTTCGCGCGGACAAGAACATCGGGTCTGTATATGGTAATCTTGCAACCTGAGTTAAGTGATAGTTATCAGTTTCATCCAATCTGATATATTTGACACCTCGAACCTCGCGCGAACCAGAACATCGGGTTTGTATATGGTAATCTTGCAACCTGAGTTAAGTGATAGGTTGCAGTTTCATCCAATCTGATATATTTGACACCTCGAACCTCGCATGAACCAGAACATCGGGTCTGTATATGGTAATCTTGCAACCTGAGTTAAGTGATAGGTTGCAGTTTCATCCAATCTGATATATTTGACACATCGAACCTTGCCCAGACCAGAACATCGGGTCTGTATATGGTAATTTTGCAACCTGAGTTAAGTGATAGGTTGCAGTTTTATCCAATCTGATATATTTGACACCTCAAACCTCACCCCGACGAAAACATCGGGTCTGTATAATGCAATCTTGCAACCTGAGTTAAGTGCTAGGTTGCAGTTTTATCCAATCTGATATATTTGACAACTCGAACCTCGCGCGGACCAGAACATCGGGTCTGTATATGGTAATCTTGCAACCTGAGTTAAGTGCTAGGTTGCAGTTTTATCCAATATGATACATTTGACACCTCGAACCTTGCCCGGACCAGAACATCGGTGTATATATGGTAATCTTGCAACCTGAGTTAAGTGATAGGTTGCAGTTTCATCCATTCTGATATATTTGACACCTCAAACCTCGCGCGGACCAGAACATCGGGTCTGTATATGGTAATCTTGCAACCTGAGTTAAGTGATAGGTTGCAGTTTCATCCAATCTGATATATTTGACACCTAGAACCTCGCCCCGACCAGAACATCGGGTCTGTAGTTGGTAATCTTGCAACCTGAGTTAAGTGATAGGTTGCAGTTTCATCCAATATGATATATTTGACACCTCAAACCTTGCCCGGACCAGAACATCGGGTTTGTATATGGTAATCTTGCAACCTGAGTTAAGTGATAGTTTGCAGTTTCATCCAATCTGATATATTTGACACATCGAACCTTTCCCGGACCAGAACATCGGGTCTGCATATGGTAATCTTGCAACCTGAGTTAAGTGATAGGTAGCAGTTTCATCCAATCTGATATATTTGACACCTCGAACCTCGCGCGAACCAGAACATCGGGTTTGTATATGGTAATCTTGCAACCTGAGTTAAGTGATAGGTTGCAGTTTCATCCAATCTGATATATTTGACACCTCGAACCTCGCATGAACCAGAACATCGGGTCTGTATATGGTAATCTTGCAACCTGAGTTAAGTGATAGGTTGCAGTTTCATCCAATCTGATATATTTGACACATCGAACCTTGCCCGGACCAGAACATCGAGTCTGTATATGGTAATTTTGCAACCTGAGTTAAGTGATAGGTTGCATTTTTATCCAATCTGATATATTTGACACCTCAAACCTCACCCCGATGAGAACATCGGGTCTGTATAATGTAATCTTGCAACCTGAGTTAAGTGATAGGTTGCAGTTTCATCCAATCTGATATATTTGACACCTCGAACCTCGCGCGGATCAGAACATCGGGTCTGTATATGGTAATCTTGCTACCTGAGTTAAGTGATAGGTTGCAGTTTTATCCAATATGAAACATTTGACACCTCGAACCTCGCACGGACCAGAACATCGGTCTGTATATGGTAATCTTGCAACCTGAGTTAAGTGATAGGTTGCAGTTTCATCGATTCTGATATATTTGACACCTAAAACCTCGCCACGACGAGAACATCCGGTCTGTATATGGTATTCTTGCAACCTGAGTTAAGTGATAGGTTTCAGTTTCATCCAATCTGATATATTTGACACCTCGAACATCGCGCGGACCAGAATATCGGGTCTGTATATGGTAATCTTGCAACCTGAGTTAAGTGATAAGTTGCAGTTTCATCCAATCTAATATATTTGACACCTCGAAACTCGCGCGGACCAGAACATCGGGTCTGTATATGGTAAACTTGCAACCTGAGTTAAGTGATAGGTTGCAGTTTTATCCAATCTGATATATTTGACACCTCAAACCTCGCGCGGACCAGAACATCCAGTTTCTATATGGTAATCTTGTAACCTGAGTTAAGTGATAGGTTGCAGTTTCATCAAATCTGATATATTTGACACCTCGAACCTCGTACGGACCAAAACATCGGGTTTGTATATGGTAATTTTGCAACCAGAGTTAAGTGATAGGTTGCAGTTTCATCCAATCTGATATATTTGACACCACAAACCTCGCGCGGACCAGAACATCGGGTCTGTATATGGTAATATTGCAACCTGAGTTAAGTGATAGGTTGCAGTTTCATCCAATCTGATATATTTGACACCTCGAACCTCGCGCGGACTAGAACATCTGGTATGTATATGGTAATCTTGCAACCTGAGTTAAGAGATAGGTAGCAGTTTCATCCAATCTGATATATTTGACACCTAGAACCTCGTGCGGACCAGAACATCGGGTCTGTATATGGTAATCTTGCAACCTGAGTTAAGTGATAGGTTGCAATTTCATCCAATCTGATATATTTGACACCTAGAACCTCGCGCGGACCAAAACATCGGGTCTGTATATGGTAATCTTGCAACCTGAGTTAAGTGATAGGTTGCAGTTTCATCCATTATGATATATTTGACAGCTAAAACCTCGCCCCGACGAGAACATCCAGTCTGTATATCATAATCTTGCAACCTGAGTTAAGTGATAGGTTGCCGTTTCATCCAATCTGATATATTTGACACCTCGAACCTCGTGCGGACCAGAATATCGGGTCTGTATATGGTAATTTTGCAACCTGAGTTAAGTGATAGGTTGCAGTTTCATCCAATCTGATATATTTGACACCTAGAACCTCGCGCGTACCAGTACATCGGGTATGTATATGGTAATCTTGCAACCTAAGTTAAGTGATAGGTTGCAGTTTCATCCAATCTGATATATTTGACACATCGAACCTTGCCCGGACCAGAACATCGGGTCTGTATATGGTAATCTTGCAACCTGAGTTAAGTGATAGGTTGAATTTTTATCCATTCATATATATTTGACACCTAGAACCTCGCCACGACGACAACATCGGGTTTTTATATGGTAATCTTGCAACCTGAGTTAAGTGATAGGTTGCAGTTTCATCCAATCTGATATATTTGACACCTCAAACCTTGTCCGGACCAGAACATCGGGTCTGTATATGGTAATTTTGCAACCTAAGTTAAGTGATAGGTTGCAGTTTTATCCAATCTGATATATTTACACCTCAAACCTCACCCCGACAAGAACATCGGGTCTGTATATGGTAAACTTGCAACCTGAGTTAAGTGATAGGTTGCAGTTTTATCCAATCTGATATATTTGACACCTCAAACCTCGCGCGGACCAGAACATCCAGTTTCTATATGGTAATCTTGTAACCTGAGTTAAGTGATAGGTTGCAGTTTCATCAAATCTGATATATTTGACACCTCGAACCTCGTACGGACCAAAACATCGGGTTTGTATATGGTAATTTTGCAACCAGAGTTAAGTGATAGGTTGCAGTTTCATCCAATCTGATATATTTGACACCACAAACCTCGCGCGGACCAGAACATCGGGTCTGTATATGGTAATATTGCAACCTGAGTTAAGTGATAGGTTGCAGTTTCATCCAATCTGATATATTTGACACCTCGAACCTCGCGCGGACCAGAACATAGGGTCTGTATATGGTAATCTTGCAACCTGAGTTAAGTGATAGTTTGCAGTTTCATCCAATCTGATATATTTGACACATCGAACCTTTCCCGGACCAGAACATCGGGTCTGCATATGGTAATCTTACAACCTGAGTTAAGTGATAGGTTGCAGTTTCATCCAATCTCATATATTTGACACCTAAAACTTCGCGCGGACAAGAACATCGGGTCTGTATATGGTAATCTTGCAACCTGAGTTAAGTGATAGTTATCAGTTTCATCCAATCTGATATATTTGACACCTCGAACCTCGCGCGAACCAGAACATCGGGTTTGTATATGGTAATCTTGCAACCTGAGTTAAGTGATAGGTTGCAGTTTCATCCAATCTGATATATTTGACACCTCGAACCTCGCATGAACCAGAACATCGGGTCTGTATATGGTAATCTTGCAACCTGAGTTAAGTGATAGGTTGCAGTTTCATCCAATCTGATATATTTGACACATCGAACCTTGCCCAGACCAGAACATCGGGTCTGTATATGGTAATTTTGCAACCTGAGTTAAGTGATAGGTTGCATTTTTATCCAATCTGATATATTTGACACCTCAAACCTCACCCCGACGAGAACATCGGGTCTGTATAATGTAATCTTGCAACCTGAGTTAAGTGATAGGTTGCAGTTTCATCCAATCTGATATATTTGACACCTCGAACCTCGCGCGGACCAGAACCTCGGGTCTGTATATGGTAATCTTGCAACCTGAGTTAAGTGCTAGGTTGCAGTTTTATCCAATATGATACATTTGACACCTCGAACCTCGCACGGACCAGAACATCGGTCTGTATATGGTAATCTTGCAACCTGAGTTAAGTGATAGGTTGTAGTTTCATCGATTCTGATATATTTGAAACCTAAAACCTCGCCACGACGAGAACATCCGGTCTGTATATGGTATTCTTGCAACCTGAGTTAAGTGATAGGTTTCAGTTTCATCCAATCTGATATATTTGACACCTCGAACCTCGTGCGGACCAGAATATCGGGTCTGTATATGGTAATCTTGCAACCTGAGTTAAGTGATAGGTTGCAGTTTCATCCAATCTAATATATTTGACACCTAGAACCTCGCGCGGACCAGAACATCGGGTCTGTATATGGTAATCTTGCAACCTGAGTTAAGTGATAGTTTGCAGTTTCATCCAATCTGATATATTTGACACATCGAACCTTTCCCGGACCAGAACATCGGGTCTGCATATGGTAATCTTGCAACCTGAGTTAAGTGATAGGTAGCAGTTTCATCCAATCTGATATATTTGACACCTCGAACCTCGCGCGAACCAGAACATCGGGTTTGTATATGGTAATCTTGCAACCTGAGTTAAGTGATAGGTTGCAGTTTCATCCAATCTGATATATTTGACACCTAGAACCTCGCCCCGACCAGAACATCGGGTCTGTAGTTGGTAATCTTGCAACCTGATTTAAGTGATAGGTTGCAGTTTCATCCAATATGATATATTTGACACCTCAAACCTTGCCCGGACCAGAACATCGGGTCTGTATATGGTAATTTTGCAACCTGAGTTAAGTGATAGGTTGCAGGTTTATCCAATCTGATATATTTGACACCTCAAACCTCACCCCGACGAGAACATCGGGTCTGTATAATGTAATCTTGCAACCTGAGTTAAGTGATAGGTTGCAGTTTTATCCAATCTGATATATTTGACACCTCAAACCTCACCCCGACGAGAACATCGGGTCTGTATAATGCAATCTTGCAACCTGAGTTAAGTGATAGGTTGTAGTTTCATCCAATCTGATATATTTGACACCTCGAGCCTCGCGCGGACCAGAACATCGGGTCTGTATATGGTAATCTTGCAACCTGAGTTAAGTGGTAGGTTGCAGTTTTATCCAATATGATACATTTGACACCTCGAACCTTGCCCGGACCAGAACATCGGTGTATATATGGTAATCTTGCAACCTGAGTTAAGTGATAGGTTGCAGTTTCATCCATTCTGATATATTTGACACCTAAAACCTCGCCCCGACGAGAACATCCGGTCTGTATATGGTAATCTTGCAACCTGAGTTAAGTGATAGGTTGCAGTTTCATCCAATCTGATATATTTGACACCTCGAACCTCGTGTGGACCAAAATATCGGGTCTGTGTATGGTAATCTTGCAACCTGAGTTAAGTGATATGTTGCAGTTTCATCCAATCTGATATATTTGACACATAGAACCTCGCGCGGACCAGAACATCGGGTCTGTATATGGTAATCTTGCAACCTGAGTTAAATGATAGGTTGCAGTTTCATCCAATCTGATATATTTGACACATCGAACCTTGCCCGGACCATAACATCGGGTATGTATATGGTAATCTTGCAACCTGAGTTAAGTGATAGATTGCAGTTTTATCCATTCAGATATATTTGACACCTAGAACCTCGCCACGACGATAACATCGAGTTTGTATAAGGTAATCTTGCAACCTGAGTTAAGTGATAGGTTGCAGTTTCATCCAATCTGATATATTTGACACCTAGAACCTCGCGCGGACCAGAACATCGGGTCTGTATATGGTAATTTTGCAACCTGAGTTAAGTAATAGTTTGCAGTTTCATCCAATCTGATATATTTGACACATCGAACCTTGCCCGGACCAGAACATCGGGTCTGCATATGGTAATCTTGCAACCTGAGTTAAGTGATAGGTTGCAGTTTCATCCAATCTGATATATTTGACACCTCAAACCTCGCGCGGACCAGAACATCGGGTCTGTATATGGTAATCTTGCAACCTGAGTTAAGTGATAGGTTGCAGTTTCATCCAATCTGATATATTTGACACCTAGAACCTCGCCCCGACCAGAACATCGGGTTTGTAGTTGGTAATCTTGCAACCTGAGTTAAGTGATAGGTTTCAGTTTCATCCAATCTGATATATTTGACACCTCAAACCTTGCCCGGACCAGAACATCGGGTCTGTATATGGTAATTTTGCAACCTGAGTTAAGTGATAGGTTGCAGGTTTATCCAATATGATATATTTGACACCTCAAACCTCACCCAGACGAGAACATCGGGTCTGTATAATGTAATCTTGCAACCTGAGTTAAGTGATAGGTTGCAGTTTCATCCAATCTGATATATTTGACACCTCGAACCTCGCGCGGACCAGAACATCGGGTCTGTATATGGTAATCTTGCAACCTGAGTTAAGTGATAGGTTGCATTTTTATCCAATCTGATATATTTGAAACCTCAAACCTCACCCCGACGAGAACATCGGGTCTGTATAATGTAATCTTGCAACCTGAGTTAAGTGATAGGTTGTAGTTTCATCCAATCTGATATATTTGACACCTCGAACCTCGCCCTGACGAGAACATCGGGTCTGTATATGGTAATCTTGCAACCTGAGTTTAGTGCTAGGTTGCAGTTTTATCCAATATGATACATTTGACACCTCGAACCTCGCCCGGACCAGAACATCGGTCTGTATATGGTAATCTTGCAACCTGAGTTAAGTGATAGGTTGCAGTTTCATCGATTCTGATATATTTGACACCTAAAACCTCGCCACGACGAGAATAGCCGGTCTGTATATGGTATTCTTGCAACCTAAGTTAAGTGATAGGTTTCAGTTTCATCCAATCTGATATATTTGACACCTCGAACCTCGTGCAGACCAGAATATCGGGTCTGTATATGGTAATCTTGCAACCTGAGTTAAGTGATAGGTTGCAGTTTCATCCAATCTAATATATTTGACACCTAGAAACTCGCGCGGACCAGAACATCGGGTCTGTATATGGTAATCTTGCAACCTGAGTTAAGTGATAGTTTGCAGTTTCATCCAATCTGATATATTTGACACATCGAACCTTTCCCGGACCAGAACATCGGGTCTGCATATGGTAATCTTGCAACCTGAGTTAAGTGATAGGTAGCAGTTTCATCCAATCTAATATATTTGACACCTCGAACCTCGCGCGAACCAGAACATCGGGTTTGTATATGGTAATCTTGCAACCTGAGTTAAGTGATAGGTTGCAGTTTCATCCAATCTGATATATTTGACACCTAGAACCTCGCCCCGACCAGAACATCGGGTCTGTAGTTGGTAATCTTGCAACCTGAGTTAAGTGATAGGTTGCAGTTTCATCCAATCTGATATATTTGACACCTCAAACCTTGCCCGGACCAGAACATCGGGTCTGTAGATGGTAATTTTGCAACCTGAGTTAAGTGATAGGTTGCAGGTTTATCCAATCTGATATATTTGACACCTCAAACCTCACCCCGACGAGAACATCGGGTCTGTATAATGTAATCTTGCAACCTGAGTTAAGTGATAGGTTGCAGTTTCATCCAATCTGATATATTTGACACCTCGAACCTCGCACGGACCAGAACATCGGGTCTGTATATGGTAATCTTGCAACCTGAGTTAAGTGCTAGGTTGCAGTTTTATCCAATATGATACATTTGACACCTCGAACCTCGCCCGGACCAGAACATCGGTCTGTATATGGTAATCTTGCAACCTGAGTTAAGTGATAGGTTGCAGTTTCATCGATTCTGATATATTTGACACCTAAAACCTCGCCACGACGAGAATATCCGGTCTGTATATGGTATTCTTGCAACCTTAGTTAAGTGATAGGTTTCAGTTTCATCCAATCTGATATATTTGACACCTCGAACCTCGTGCAGACCAGAATATCGGGTCTGTATATGGTAATCTTGCAACCTGAGTTAAGTGATAGGTTGCAGTTTCATCCAATCTAATATATTTGACACCTAGAACCTCGCGCGGACCAGAACATCGGGTCTGTATATGGTAATCTTGCAACCTGAGTTAAGTGATAGTTTGCAGTTTCATCCAATCTGATATATTTGACACATCGAACCTTTCCCGGACCAGAACATCGGGTCTGCATATGGTAATCTTGCAACCTGAGTTAAGTGATAGGTAGCAGTTTCATCCAATCTGATATATTTGACACCTCGAACCTCGCCCTGACGAGAACATCGGGTCTGTATATGGTAATCTTGCAACCTGAGTTTAGTGCTAGGTTGCAGTTTTATCCAATATGATACATTTGACACCTCGAACCTCTCCCGGACCAGAACATCGGTCTGTATATGGTAATCTTGCAACCTGAGTTAAGTGATAGGTTGCAGTTTCATCCATTCTGATATATTTGACACCTAAAACCTCGCCACGACGAGAATATCCGGTCTGTATATGGTATTCTTGCAACCTGAGTTAAGTGATAGGTTTCAGTTTCATCCAATCTGATATATTTGACACCTCGAACCTCGTGCAGACCAGAATATCGGGTCTGTATATGGTAATCTTGCAACCTGAGTTAAGTGATAGGTTGCAGTTTCATCCAATCTAATATATTTGACACCTAGAACCTCGCGCGGACCAGAACATCGGGTCTGTATATGGTAATCTTGCAACCTGAGTTAAGTGATAGTTTGCAGTTTCATCCAATCTGATATATTTGACACATCGAACCTTTCCCGGACCAGAACATCGGGTCTGCATATGGTAATCTTGCAACCTGAGTTAAGTGATAGGTAGCAGTTTCATCCAATCTGATATATTTGACACCTCGAACCTCGCGCGAACCAGAACATCGGGTTTGTATATGGTAATCTTGCAACCTGAGTTAAGTGATAGGTTGCAGTTTCATCCAATCT
>NC_039367.1:142441176-142461826 GCF_003573695.1 Papaver somniferum
CAGAACATCGGGTCTGTATATGGTAATCTTGCTACCTGAGTTAAGTGATAGGTTGCAGTTTTATCCAATATGATACATTTGACACCTCGAACCTCGCACGGACCAGAACATCGGTCTGTATATGGTAATCTTGCAACCTGAGTTAAGTGATAGGTTGCAGTTTCATCGATTCTGATATATTTGACACCTAAAACCTCGCCACGACGAGAACATCCGGTCTGTATATGGTATTCTTGCAACCTGAGTTAAGTAATAGGTTTCAGTTTCATCCAATCTGATATATTTGACACCTCGAACCTCGTGCGGACCAGAATATCGGGTCTGTATATGGTAATCTTGCAACCTGAGTTAAGTGATAGGTTGCAGTTTCATCCAATCTAATATATTTGACACCTAGAAACTCGCGCGGACCAGAACATCGGGTCTGTATATAAGTAATCTTGCAACCTGAGTTAAGTGATAGTTTGCAGTTTCATCCAATCTGATATATTTGATACCTCGAACCTCGTGTGGACCAAAATATCGGGTCTGTGTATGGTAATCTTGCAACCTGAGTTAAGTGATAGGTTGCAGTTTCATCCAATCTGATATATTTGACACCTAGAACCTCGTGCGGACCAGAATATCGGGTCTGTATATGGTAATCTTGCAACCTGAGTTAAATGATAGGTTGCAGTTTCATCCAATCTGATATATTTGACACATCGAACCTCACCCCGACGAGAACATCGGGTCTGTATAATGCAATCTTGCAACCTGAGTTAAGTGATAGGTTGCAGTTTCATCCAATCTGATATATTTGACACCTCAAACCTCGCGCGGACCAGAACATCGGGTCTGTATATGGTAATCTTGCAACCTGAGTTAAGTGATAGGTTGCAGTTTTATCCAATATGATACATTTGACACCTCGAACCTTGCCCGGACCAGAACATCGGTGTATATATGGTAATCTTGCAACCTGAGTTAAGTGATAGGTTACAGTTTCATCCATTCTGATATATTTGACACCTAAAACCTCGCCCCGACGAGAACATCGGGTTTGTATATGGTAATCTTGCAACCTGAGTTAAGTGATAGGTTGCAGTTTCATCCAATCTGATATATTTGACACCTCGAACCTCGTGTGGACCAAAATATCGGGTCTGTGTATGGTAATCTTGCAACCTGAGTTAAGTGATAGGTTGCAGTTTCATCCAATCTGATATATTTGACACCTAGAACCTCGCGCGGACCAGAATATCGGGTCTGTATATGGTAATCTTGCAACCTGAGTTAAATGATAGGTTGCAGTTTCATCCAATCTGATATATTTGACACATCGAACCTTGCCCGTACCATAACATCGGGTATGTATATGGTAATCTTGCAACCTGAGTTAAGTGATAGATTGCAGTTTTATCCATTCAGATATATTTGACACCTAGAACCTCGCCACGACGATAACATCGAGTTTGTATAAGGTAATCTTGAAACCTGAGTTAAGTGATAGGTTGCAGTTTCATCCAATCTGATATATTTGACACCTAGAACCTCGCGCGGACCAGAACATCGGGTCTGTATATGGTAATTTTGCAACCTGAGTTAAGTAATAGTTTGCAGTTTCATCCAATCTGATATATTTGACACATCGAACCTTGCCCGGACCAGAACATCGGGTCTGCATATGGTAATCTTGCAACCTGAGTTAAGTGATAGGTTGCAGTTTCATCCAATCTGATATATTTGACACCTCAAACCTCGCGCGGACCAGAACATCGGGTCTGTATATGGTAATCTTGCAACCTGAGTTAAGTGATAGGTTGCAGTTTCATCCAATCTGATATATTTGACACCTAGAACCTCGCCCCGACCAGAACATCGGGTTTGTAGTTGGTAATCTTGCAACCTGAGTTAAGTGATAGGTTTCAGTTTCATCCAATCTGATATATTTGACACCTCAAACCTTGCCCGGACCAGAACATCGGGTCTGTATATGGTAATTTTGCAACCTGAGTTAAGTGATAGGTTGCAGGTTTATCCAATATGATATATTTGACACCTCAAACCTCACCCAGACGAGAACATCGGGTCTGTATAATGTAATCTTGCAACCTGAGTTAAGTGATAGGTTGCAGTTTCATCCAATCTGATATATTTGACACCTCGAACCTCGCGCGGACCAGAACATCGGGTCTGTATATGGTAATCTTGCAACCTGAGTTAAGTGCTAGGTTGCAGTTTTATCCAATATGATACATTTGACACCTCGAACCTTGCCCGGACCAGAACATCGGTGTATATATGGTAATCTTGCAACCTGAGTTAAGTGATAGGTTGCAGTTTCATCCATTCTGATATATTTGACACCTCAAACCTCGCGCGGACCAGAACATCGGGTTTGTATATGGTAATCTTGCAACCTGAGTTAAGTGATAGGTTGCAGTTTCATCCAATCTGATATATTTGACACCTAGAACCTCGCCCCGACCAGAACATCGGGTCTGTAGTTGGTAATCTTGCAACCTGAGTTAAGTGATAGATTGCAGTTTTATCCATTCAGATATATTTGACACCTAGAACCTCGCCACGACGATAACATCGAGTTTGTATAAGGTAATCTTGCAACCTGAGTTAAGTGATAGGTTGCAGTTTCATCCAATCTGATATATTTGACACCTAGAACCTCGCGCGGACCAGAACATCGGGTCTGTATATGGTAATTTTGCAACCTGAGTTAAGTGATAGTTTGCAGTTTCATCCAATCTAATATATTTGACACATCGAACCTTGCCCGGACCAGAACATCGGGTCTGCATATGGTAATATTGCAACCTGAGTTAAGTGATAGGTTGCATTTTTATCCAATCTGATATATTTGAAACCTCAAACCTCACCCCGACGAGAACATCGGGTCTGTATAATGTAATCTTGCAACCTGAGTTAAGTGATAGGTTGCAGTTTCATCCAATCTGATATATTTGACCCCTCGAACCTCGCCCTGACGAGAACATCGGGTCTGTATATGGTAATCTTGCAACCTGAGTTTAGTGCTAGGTTGCAGTTTTATCCAATATGATACATTTGACACCTCGAACCTCGCCCGGACCAGAACATCGGTCTGTATATGGTAATCTTGCAAACTGAGTTAAGTGATAGGTTGCAGTTTCATCGATTCTGATATATTTCACACCTAAAACCTCGCCACGACGAGAATATCCGGTCTGTATATGGTATTCTTGCAACCTGAGTTAAGTGATAGGTTTCAGTTTCATCCAATCTGATATATTTGACACCTCGAACCTCGTGCAGACCAGAATATCGGGTCTGTATATGGTAATCTTGCAACCTGAGTTAAGTGATAGGTTGCAGTTTCATCCAATCTAATATATTTGACACCTAGAACCTCGCGCGGACCAGAACATCGGGTCTGTATATGGTAATCTTGCAACCTGAGTTAAGTGATAGTTTGCAGTTTCATCCAATCTGATATATTTGACACATCGAACCTTTCCCGGACCAGAACATCGGGTCTGCATATGGAAATCTTGCAACCTGAGTTAAGTGATAGGTAGCAGTTTCATCCAATCTGATATATTTGACACCTCGAACCTCGCGCGAACCAGAACATCGGGTTTGTATATGGTAATCTTGCAACCTGAGTTAAGTGATAGGTTGCAGTTTCATCCAATCTGATATATTTGACACCTCGAACCTCGCATGAACCAGAACATCGGGTCTGTATATGGTAATCTTGCAACCTGAGTTAAGTGATAGGTTGCAGTTTCATCCAATCTGATATATTTGACACATCGAACCTTGCCCAGACCAGAACATCGGGTCTGTATATGGTAATTTTGCAACCTGAGTTAAGTGATAGGTTGCAGTTTTATCCAATCTGATATATTTGACACCTCAAACCTCACCCCGACGAGAACATCGGGTCTGTATAATGTAATCTTGCAACCTGAGTTAAGTGATAGGTTGCAGTTTCATCCAATCTGATATATTTGACACCTCGAACCTCGCGAGGACCAGAACATCGGGTCTGTATATGGTAATCTTGCAACCTGAGTTAAGTGCTAGGTTGCAGTTTTATCCAATATGATACATTTGACACCTCGAACCTCGCACGGACCAGAACATCGGTCTGTATATGGTAATCTTGCAACCTGAGTTAAGTGATAGGTTGCAGTTTCATCGATTCTGATATATTTGACACCTAAAACCTCGCCACGACGAGAACATCCGGTCTGTATATGGTATTCTTGCAACCTGAGTTAAGTAATAGGTTTCAGTTTCATCCAATCTGATATATTTGACACCTCGAACCTCGTGCGGACCAGAATATCGGGTCTGTATATGGTAATCTTGCAACCTGAGTTAAGTGATAGGTTGCAGTTTCATCCAATCTAATATATTTGACACCTAGAAACTCGCGCGGACCAGAACATCGGGTCTGTATATGGTAATCTTGCAACCTGAGTTAAGTGATAGTTTGCAGTTTCATCCAATCTGATATATTTGACACATCGAACCTTTCCCGGACCAGAACATCGGGTCTGCATATGGTAATCTTGCAACCTGAGTTAAGTGATAGGTAGCAGTTTCATCCAATCTAATATATTTGACACCTCGAACCTCGCGCGAACCAGAACATCGGGTTTGTATATGGTAATCTTGCAACCTGAGTTAAGTGATAGGTTGCAGTTTCATCCAATCTGATATATTTGACACCTAGAACCTCGCCCCGACCAGAACATCGGGTCTGTAGTTGGTAATCTTGCAACCTGAGTTAAGTGATAGGTTGCAGTTTCATCCAATCTGATATATTTGACACCTCAAACCTTGCCCGGACCAGAACATCGGGTCTGTAGATGGTAATTTTGCAACCTGAGTTAAGTGATAGGTTGCAGGTTTATCCAATCTGATATATTTGACACCTCAAACCTCACCCCGACGAGAACATCGGGTCTGTATAATGTAATCTTGCAACCTGAGTTAAGTGATAGGTTGCAGTTTCATCCAATCTGATATATTTGACACCTCGAACCTCGCACGGACCAGAACATCGGGTCTGTATATGGTAATCTTGCAACCTGAGTTAAGTGCTAGGTTGCAGTTTTATCCAATATGATACATTTGACACCTCGAACCTCGCCCGGACCAGAACATCGGTCTGTATATGGTAATCTTGCAACCTGAGTTAAGTGATAGGTTGCAGTTTCATCGATTCTGATATATTTGACACCTAAAACCTTGCCACGACGAGAATATTCGGTCTGTATATGGTATTCTTGCAACCTGAGTTAAGTGATAGGTTTCAGTTTCATCCAATCTGATATATTTGACACCTCGAACCTCGTGCGGACCAGAATATCGGGTCTGTATATGGTAATCTTGCAACCTGAGTTAAGTGATAGGTTGCAGTTTCATCCAATCTAATATATTTGACACCTAGAACCTCGCGCGGACCAGAACATCGGGTATGTATATGGTAATCTTGCAACCTGAGTTAAGTGATAGTTTGCAGTTTCATCCAATCTGATATATTTGACACATCGAACCTTTCCCGGACCAGAACATCGGGTCTGCATATGGTAATCTTGCAACCTGAGTTAAGTGATAGGTAGCAGTTTCATCCAATCTGATATATTTGACACCTCGAACCTCGCGCGAACCAGAACATCGGGTTTGTATATGGTAATCTTGCAACCTGAGTTAAGTGACAGGTTGCAGTTTCATCCAATCTGATATATTTGACACCTAGAACCTCGCCCCGACCAGAACATCGGGTCTGTAGTTGGTAATCTTGCAACCTGAGTTAAGTGATAGGTTGCAGTTTCATCCAATATGATATATTTGACACCTCAAACCTTGCCCGGACCAGAACATCGGGTTTGTATATGGTAATCTTGCAACCTGAGTTAAGTGATAGGTTGCAGTTTCATCCAATCTGATATATTTGACACCTCGAACCTCGCATGGACCAGAACATCGGGTCTGTATATGGTAATCTTGCAACCTGAGTTAAGTGATAGGTTGCAGTTTCATCCAATCTGATATATTTGACACATCGAACCTTTCCCAGATCAGAACATCGGGTCTGTATATGGTAATTTTGCAACCTGAGTTAAGTGATAGGTTACAGTTTTATCCAATCTGATATATTTGACACCTCAAACCTCACCCCGAAGAGAACATCGGGTCTGTATAATGAAATCTTGCAACCTGAGTTAAGTGCTAGGTTGCAGTTTTATCCAATCTGATATATTTGACACCTCGAACCTCGCGCGGACCAGAACATCGGGTCTGTATATGGTAATCTTGCAACCTGAGTTAAGTGCTAGGTTGCAGTTTTATCCAATATGATACATTTGACACCTCGAACCTTGCCCGGACCAGAACATCGGTGTATATATGGTAATCTTGTAACCTGAGTTAAGTGATAGGTTGCAGTTTCATCCATTCTGATATATTTGACACCTCAAACCTCGCGCGGACCAGAACATCGGTTCTGTATATGGTAATCTTGCAACCTGAGTTAAGTGATAGGTTGCAGTTTCATCCAATCTGATATATTTGACACCTAGAACCTCGCCCCGACCAGAACATCGGGTCTGTAGTTGGTAACCTTGCAACCTGAGTTAAGTGATAGGTTGCAGTTTCATCCAATCTGATATATTTGACACCTCAAACCTTTCCCGGACCAGAACATCGGGTCTGTAGATGGTAATTTTGCAACCTGAGTTAAGTGATAGGTTACAGGTTTATCCAATCTGATATATTTGACACCTCAAACCTCACCCCGACGAGAACATCGGGTCTGTATAATGTAATCTTGCAACCTGAGTTAAGTGATAGGTTGCAGTTTCATCCAATCTGATATATTTGACACCTCGAACCTTGCACGGACCAGAACATCGGGTCTGTATATGGTAATCTTGCAACCTGAGTTAAGTGCTAGGTTGCAGTTTTATCCAATATGATACATTTGACACCTCGAACCTCGCCCGGACCAGAACATCGGTCTGTATATGGTAATCTTGCAACCTGAGTTAAGTGATAGGTTGCAGTTTCATCGATTCTGATATATTTGACACCTAAAACCTTGCCACGACGAGAATATTCGGTCTGTATATGGTATTCTTGCAACCTGAGTTAAGTGATAGGTTTCAGTTTCATCCAATCTGATATATTTGACACCTCGAACCTCGTGCGGACCAGAATATCGGGTCTGTATATGGTAATCTTGCAACCTGAGTTAAGTGATAGGTTGCAGTTTCATCCAATCTAATATATTTGACACCTAGAACCTCGCGCGGACCAGAACATCGGGTATGTATATGGTAATCTTGCAACCTGAGTTAAGTGATAGTTTGCAGTTTCATCCAATCTGATATATTTGACACATCGAACCTTTCCCGGACCAGAACATCGGGTCTGCATATGGTAATCTTGCAACCTGAGTTAAGTGATAGGTAGCAGTTTCATCCAATCTGATATATTTGACACCTCGAACCTCGCGCGAACCAGAACATCGGGTTTGTATATGGTAATTTTGCAACCTGAGTTAAGTGATAGGTTGCAGTTTCATCCAATCTAATATATTTGACACCTCAAACCTCGCTCCGACTAGAACATCGGGTCTGTATATCGTAATCTTGCAACCTGAGTTAAATGATATGTTGGAGTTTCAACCAATCTGATATATTTGACACCTCAAACATCGCGCGGACCAGAATATCGGGTTTGTATATGGTAATCTTGCAACCTGAGTTAAGTGATAGGTTGCAGTTTCATCCAATCTGATATATTTGACACCTCGAACCTCGCATGGACCAGAACATCGGGTCTGTATATGGTAATCTTGCAACTTGAGTTAAGTGATAGGTTGCAGTTTCATCCAATCAGATATATTTGACACATCGAACCTTGCCCGGACCAGAACATCGGTGTATATATGGTAATCTTTCAACCTGAGTTAAGTGATAGGTTGCAGTTTCATCCATTCTGATATATTTGACACCTCAAACCTCGCGCGGACCAGAACATCGGGTCTGTATATGGCAATCTTGCAACCTGAGTTAAGTGATAGGTTGCAGTTTCATCCAATCTGATATATTTGACACCTAGAACCTCGCCCCGACCAGAACATCGGGTCTGTAGTTGGTAATCTTGAAACCTGAGTTAAGTGATAGGTTGCAGTTTCATCCAATCTGATATATTTGACACCTCAAACCTTGCCCGGACCAGAACATCGGGTCTGTAGATGGTAATTTTGCAACCTGAGTTGAGTGATAGGTTGCAGGTTTATCCAATCTGATATATTTGACACCTCAAACCTCACCCCGACGAGAACATCGGGTCTGTATAATGTAATCTTGCAACCTGAGTTAAGTGATAGGTTGCAATTTCATCCAATCTGATATATTTGACACCTCGAACCTCGCACGGACCAGAACATCGGGTCTGTATATGGTAATCTTGCAACCTGAGTTAAGTGCTAGGTTGCAGTTTTATCCAATATGATACATTTAACACCTCGAACCTCGCCCGGACCAGAACATCGGTCTGTATATGGTAATCTTGCAACCTGTGTTAAGTGATAGGTTGCAGTTTCATCGATTCTGATATATTTGACACCTAAAACCTTGCCACGACGAGAATATTCGGTCTGTATATGGTATTCTTGCAACCTGAGTTAAGTGATAGGTTTCAGTTTCATCCAATCTGATATATTTGACACCTCGAACCTCGTGCGGACCAGAATATCGGGTCTGTATATGGTAATCTTGCAACCTGAGTTAAGTGATAGGTTGCAGTTTCATCCAATCTAATATATTTGACACCTAGAACCTCGCGCGGACCAGAACATCGGGTATGTATATGGTAATCTTGCAAACTGAGTTAAGTGATAGTTTGCAGTTTCATCCAATCTGATATATTTGACACATTGAACCTTTCCCGGACCAGAACATCGGGTCTGCATATGGTAATCTTGCAACCTGAGTTAAGTGATAGGTAGCAGTTTCATCCAATCTGATATATTTGACACCTCGAACCTCGCGCGAACCAGAACATCGGGTTTGTATATGGTAATCTTGCAACCTGAGTTAAGTGATAGGTTGCAGTTTCATCCAATCTGATATATTTGACACCTAGAACCTCGCCCCGACCAGAACATCGGGTCTGTAGTTGGTAATCTTGCAACCTGATTTAAGTGATAGGTTGCAGTTTCATCTAATATGATATATTTGACACCTCAAACCTTGCCCGGACCAGAACATCGGGTCTGTATATGGTAATTTTGCAACCTGAGTTAAGTGATAGGTTGCAGGTTTATCCAATCTGATATATTTGACACCTCAAACCTCACCCCGACGAGAACATCGGGTCTGTATAATGTAATCTTGCAACCTGAGTTAAGTGATAGGTTGCAGTTTCATCCAATCTGATATATTTGACACCTCGAACCTCGCACGGACTAGAACATCGGGTCTGTATATGGTAATCTTGCAACCTGAGTTAAGTGCTAGGTTGCAGTTTTATCCAATATGATACATTTGACACCTCGAACCTCGCCCGGACCAGAACATCGGTCTGTATATGGTAATCTTGCAACCTGAGTTAAGTGATAGGTTGCAGTTTCATCGATTCTGATATATTTGACACCTAAAACCTTGCCACGACGAGAATATTCGGTCTGTATATGGTATTCTTGCAACCTGAGTTAAGTGATAGGTTTCAGTTTCATCCAATCTGATATATTTGACACCTCGAACCTCGTGCGGACCAGAATATCGGGTCTGTATATGGTAATCTTGCAACCTGAGTTAAGTGATAGGTTGCAGTTTCATCCAATCTAATATATTTGACACCTAGAACCTCGCGCGGACCAGAACATCGGGTATGTATATGGTAATCTTGCAACCTGAGTTAAGTGATAGTTTGCAGTTTCATCCAATCTGATATATTTGACACATCGAACCTTTCCCGGACCAGAACATCGGGTCTGCATATGGTAATCTTGCAACCTGAGTTAAGTGATAGGTAGCAGTTTCATCCAATCTGATATATTTGACACCTCGAACCTCGCGCGAACCAGAACATCGGGTTTGTATATGGTAATTTTGCAACCTGAGTTAAGTGATAGGTTGCAGTTTCATCCAATCTAATATATTTGACACCTCAAACCTCGCTCCGACTAGAACATCGGGTCTGTATATCGTAATCTTGCAACCTGAGTTAAATGATATGTTGGAGTTTCAACCAATCTGATATATTTGACACCTCAAACATCGCGCGGACCAGAATATCGGGTTTGTATATGGTAATCTTGCAACCTGAGTTAAGTGATAGGTTGCAGTTTCATCCAATCTGATATATTTGACACCTCGAACCTCGCATGGACCAGAACATCGGGTCTGTATATGGTAATCTTGCAACTTGAGTTAAGTGATAGGTTGCAGTTTCATCCAATCAGATATATTTGACACATCGAACCTTGCCCGGACCAGAACATCGGTGTATATATGGTAATCTTTCAACCTGAGTTAAGTGATAGGTTGCAGTTTCATCCATTCTGATATATTTGACACCTCAAACCTCGCGCGGACCAGAACATCGGGTCTGTATATGGCAATCTTGCAACCTGAGTTAAGTGATAGGTTGCAGTTTCATCCAATCTGATATATTTGACACCTAGAACCTCGCCCCGACCAGAACATCGGGTCTGTAGTTGGTAATCTTGCAACCTGAGTTAAGTGATAGGTTGCAGTTTCATCCAATCTGATATATTTGACACCTCAAACCTTGCCCGGACCAGAACATCGGGTCTGTAGATGGTAATTTTGCAACCTGAGTTAAGTGATAGGTTGCAGGTTTATCCAATCTGATATATTTGACACCTCAAACCTCACCCCGACGAGAACATCGGGTCTGTATAATGTAATCTTGCAACCTGAGTTAAGTGATAGGTTGCAGTTTCATCCAATCTGATATATTTGACACCTCGAACCTCGCACGGACCAGAACATCGGGTCTGTATATGGTAATCTTGCAACCTGAGTTAAGTGATAGGTTGCAGTTTCATCCAATCTGATATATTTGACACCTAGAACCTCGCCCCGACCAGAACATCGGGTCTGTAGTTGGTAATCTTACAACCTGAGTTAAGTGATAGGTTGCAGTTTCATCCAATCTAATATATTTGACACATCGAACCTTGCCCGGACCAAAACATCGGGTCTGTATATGGTAATTTTGCAACCTGAGTTAAGTGATAGGTTGCAGGTTTATCCAATCTGATATATTTGACACCTCAAACCTCACCCCGACGAGAACATCGGGTTTGTATAATGTAATCTTGCAACCTGAGTTAAGTGATAGGTTGCAGTTTCATCCAATATGATATATTTGACACCTCAAACATCGCGCGGACCAGAATATCGGGTTTGTATATGGTAATCTTGCAACCTGAGTTAAGTGATAGGTTGTAGTTTCATGTAATCTGATATATTTGACACATTGAACCTCTCCCGGACCAGAACATCGGGTCTGTATATGGTAATCTTGAAACCTTAGTTAAGTGATAGGTTGCAGTTTCATCCAATCAGATATATTTGACACATCGAACGTTGCCCGAACCAGAACATCGGGTCTGTATATGGTAATTTTGCAACCTGAATTAAGTGATGGGTTGCAGTTTCATCCAATCTGATATATTTGACACCTCGAACCTCGCGCGGACCAGAACATCGGGTCTGTATATGGTAATCTTGAAACCTGAGTTAAGTGATAGGTTGCATTTTCATCCAATATGATATATTTGACACCTAGAACCTCTCCCCGACCAGAATATCGGGTCTGTATTTGGTAATCTTGCAACTTGAGTTAAGTGATAGGGTGCAGTTTCATCCAATCCGATATATTTGACACCTCGAACCTTGCTCGGACCAGAACATCGGGTTTGTATATGGTAATCTTGCAACCTGAGTTAAGTGATAGGTTACAGTTTTATCCAATCTGATATATTTGACACCTCGAACCTCGCCCCGACAAGAACATCGGGTCTGCATATGGTAATCTTGCAACCTGAGTTAAGTGATAGGTTGCAGTTTTATCCAATCTGATATATTTTACGCACTGAACCTCGAGTGGACCAGAACAACGGGTCTTTATATGGTAATCTTGCAACCTGAGTTAAGTGATAGGTTGTAGTTTCATGTAATCTGATATATTTAACACATCGAACCTCTCCCGGACCAGAACATCGGGTCTGTATATGGTAATCTTGAAACCTGAGTTAAGTGATAGGTTGCAGTTTCATCCAATCAGATATATTTGACGCCTAGAACCTCGACCGGACAAGAACATCGGGTCTGTATATGGTAATCTTGCAATCTGAGTTATGATAGGTTGCAGTTTCATCCAATCTGATATATTTGACACCTCGAACCTCGCGCGGACCAGAATATCGGGTTTGTATATGGTAATCTTGCAACCTGAGTTAAGTGATAGGTTGCAGTTTCATCCAATCTAATATATTTGACACCTCAAACCTCGCTCCGACTAGAACATCGGGTCTGTATATCGTAATCTTTCAACCTGAGTTAAATGATATGTTGGAGTTTCAACCAATCTGATATATTTGACACCTCAAACATCGCGCGGACCAGAATATCGGGTTTGTATATGGTAATCTTGCAACCTGAGTTAAGTGATAGGTTGCAGTTTCATCCAATCTGATATATTTGACACCTCGAACCTCGCATGGACCAGAACATCGGGTCTGTATATGGTAATCTTGCAACTTGAGTTAAGTGATAGGTTGCAGTTTCATCCAATCAGATATATTTGACACATCGAACCTTGCCCGAACCAGAACATCGGGTCTGTATATGGTAATTTTGCAACCTGAATTAAGTGATGGGTTGCAGTTTCATCCAATCTGATATATTTGACACCTCGAACCTTGCGCGGACAAGAACATCGGGTCTGTATATGGTAATCTTGAAACCTGAGTTAAGTGATAGGTTGCAGTTTCATCCAATATGATATTTTTGACACCTAGAACCTCTCCCCGACCAGAATATCGGGTCTGTATTTGGTAATCTTGCAACTTGAGTTAAGTGATAGGTTGCAGTTTCATCCAATCCGATATATTTGACACCTCGAACCTTGCTCGGACCAGAACATCGGGTTTGTATATGGTAATCTTGCAACCTGAGTTAAGTGATAGGTTGCAGTTTTATCCAATCTGATATATTTGACACCTCGAACCTCGCCCCGACAAGAACATCGGGTCTGTATATGGTAATCTTGCAACCTGAGTTAAGTGATAGGTTGCAGTTTTATCCAATCTGATATATTTTACGCACCGAACCTCGAGTGGACCAGAACAACGGGTCTTTATATGGTAATCTTGCAACCTGAGTTAAGTGATAGGTTGTAATTTCATGTAATCTGATATATTTGACACATCGAACCTCGCCCGGACCAGAACATCGGGTCTGTATATGGTAATCTTGAAACCTGAGTTAAGTGATAGGTTGCAGTTTCATCCAATCTGATATATTTGACACCTAGAACCTCGGCCGTACAAGAACATCGGGTCTGTATATGGTAATCTTGCAATCTGAGTTATGATAGGTTGCAGTTTCATCCAATCTGATATATTTGACACCTAGAACCTCGCCCCGACCAGAATATCGGGTCTGTATTTGGTAATCTTGCAACCTGAGTTAAGTGATAGGTTGCAGTTTCATCCAATCTGATATATTTGACACCTCAAACCTTGCCCGGACCAGAACATCGGGTCTGTATATGGTAATTTTGCAACTTAAGTTAAGTGATAGGTTGCAGTTTTATCCAATCTGATATATTTGACACTTCAAACCTCACCCCGACGAGAACATCGGGTCTGTATAATGTAATCTTACAACCTGAGTTAAGTGATAAGTTGCAGTTTAATCCAATCTGATATATTTGACACCTCAAACCTCGCGCGGACCAGAACATCGGGTCTGTATATGGTAATCTTGCAACCTAAGTTAAGTGATAGGTTGCAGTTTCATCCAATCTGATATATTTGACACCTCAAACCTTGCCCGGACCAGAACATCGGGTCTGTATATGGTAATTTTGCAACCTGAGTTAAGTGATAGGTTGCAGGTTTATCCAATCTGATATATTTGACACCTCAAACCTCACCCCGACGAGAACATCGGGTCTGTATAATGTAATCTTGCAACCTGAGTTAAGTGATAGGTTGCAGTTTCATCCAATCTGATATATTTGACACCTCGAACCTCGCACGGACCAGAACATCGGGTCTGTATATGGTAATCTTGCAACCTGAGTTAAGTGCTAGGTTGCAGTTTTATCCAATATGATACATTTGACACCTCGAACCTCGCCCGGACCAGAACATCGGTCTGTATATGGTAATCTTGCAACCTGAGTTAAGTGATAGGTTGCAGTTTCATCGATTCTGATATATTTGACACCTAAAACCTTGCCACGACGAGAATATTCGGTCTGTATATGGTATTCTTGCAACCTGAGTTAAGTGATAGGTTTCAGTTTCATCCAATCTGATATATTTGACACCTCGAACCTCGTGCGGACCAGAATATCGGGTCTGTATATGGTAATCTTGCAACCTGAGTTAAGTGATAGGTTGCAGTTTCATCCAATCTAATATATTTGACACCTAGAACCTCGCGCGGACCAGAACATCGGGTATGTATATGGTAATCTTGCAACCTGAGTTAAGTGATAGTTTGCAGTTTCATCCAATCTGATATATTTGACACATCGAACCTTTCCCGGACCAGAACATCGGGTCTGCATATGGTAATCTTGCAACCTGAGTTAAGTGATAGGTAGCAGTTTCATCCAATCTAATATATTTGACACCTCGAACCTCGCGCGAACCAGAACATCGGGTTTGTATATGGTAATCTTGCAACCTGAGTTAAGTGATAGGTTGCAGTTTCATCCAATCTGATATATTTGACACCTAGAACCTCGCCCCGACCAGAACATCGGGTCTGTAGTTGGTAATCTTGCAACCTGAGTTAAGTGATAGATTGCAGTTTTATCCATTCAGATATATTTGACACCTAGAACCTCGCCACGACGATAACATCGAGTTTGTATAAGGTAATCTTGCAACCTGAGTTAAGTGATAGGTTGCAGTTTCATCCAATCTGATATATTTGACACCTAGAACCTCGCGCGGACCAGAACATCGGGTCTGTATATGGTAATTTTGCAACCTGAGTTAAGTAATAGTTTGCAGTTTCATCCAATCTGATATATTTGACACATCGAACCTTGCCCGGACCAGAACATCGGGTCTGCATATGGTAATCTTGCAACCTGAGTTAAGTGATAGGTTGCAGTTTCATCCAATCTGATATATTTGACACCTCAAACCTCGCGCGGACCAGAACATCGGGTCTGTATATGGTAATCTTGCAACCTGAGTTAAGTGATAGGTTGCAGTTTCATCCAATCTGATATATTTGACACCTAGAACCTCGCCCCGACCAGAACATCGGGTCTGTAGTTGGTAATCTTGCAACCTGAGTTAAGTGATAGGTTGCAGTTTCATCCAATCTGATATATTTGACACATCGAACCTTGCCCGGACCAGAACATCGGGTCTGTATATGGTAATTTTGCAACCTGAGTTAAGTGATAGGTTGCAGGTTTATCCAATCTGATATATTTGACACCTCAAACCTCACCCCGAAGAGAACATCGGGTTTGTATAATGTAATCTTGCAACCTGAGTTAAGTGATAGGTTGCAGTTTCATCCAATCTGATATATTTGACACCTCAAACATCGCGCGGACCAGAATATCGGGTTTGTATATGGTAATCTTGCAACCTGAGTTAAGTGATAGGTTGTAGTTTTCATGTAATCTGATATATTTGACACATTGAACCTCTCCCGGACCAGAACATCGGGTCTGTATATGGTAATCTTGAAACCTGAGTTAAGTGATAGGTTGCAGTTTCATCCAATCAGATATATTTGACACATTGAACGTTGCCCGAACCAGAACATCGGGTCTGTATATGGTAATTTTGCAACCTGAATTAAGTGATGGGTTGCAGTTTCATCCAATCTGATATATTTGACACCTCGAACCTCGCGCGAAAAAGAACATCGGGTCTGTATATGGTAATCTTGAAACCTGAGTTAAGTGATAGGTTGCATTTTCATCCAATATGATATATTTGACACCTAGAACCTCTCCCCGACCAGAATATCGGGTCTGTATTTGGTAATCTTGCAACTTGAGTTAAGTGATAGGGTGCAATTTCATCCAATCCGATATATTTGACACCTCGAACCTTGCTCGGACCAGAACATCGGGTTTGTATATGGTAATCTTGCAACCTGAGTTAAGTGATAGGTTACAGTTTTATCCAATCTGATATATTTGACACCTCGAACCTCGCCCCGACAAGAACATCGGGTCTGTATATGGTAATCTTGCAACCTGAGTTAAGTGATAGGTTGCAGTTTTATCCAATCTGATATATTTTACGCACTGAACCTCGAGTGGACCAGAACAACGGGTCTTTATATGGTAATCTTGCAACCTGAGTTAAGTGATAGGTTGTAGTTTCATGTAATCTGATATATTTAACACATCGAACCTCTCCCGGACCAGAACATCGGGTCTGTATATGGTAATCTTGAAACCTGAGTTAAGTGATAGGTTGCAGTTTCATCCAATCAGATATATTTGACGCCTAGAACCTCGACCGGACAAGAACATCGGGTCTGTATATGGTAATCTTGCAATCTGAGTTATGATAGGTTGCAGTTTCATCCAATCTGATATATTTGACACCTCGAACCTCGCGCGGACCAGAATATCGGGTTTGTATATGGTAATCTTGCAACCTGAGTTAAGTGATAGGTTGCAGTTTCATCCAATCTAATATATTTGTCACCTCAAACCTCGCTCCGACTAGAACATCGGGTCTGTATATCGTAATCTTGCAACCTGAGTTAAATGATATGTTGGAGTTTCAACCAATCTGATATATTTGACACCTCAAACATCGCGCGGACCAGAATATCGGGTTTGTATATGGTAATCTTGCAACCTGAGTTAAGTGATAGGTTGCAGTTTCATCCAATCTGATATATTTGACACCTCGAACCTCGCATGGACCAGAACATCGGGTCTGTATATGGTAATCTTGCAACTTGAGTTAAGTGATAGGTTGCAGTTTCATCCAATCAGATATATTTGACACATCGAACCTTGCCCGAACCAGAACATCGGGTCTGTATATGGTAATTTTGCAACCTGAATTAAGTGATGGGTTGCAGTTTCATCCAATCTGATATATTTGACACCTCGAACCTTGCGCGGACAAGAACATCGGGTCTGTATATGGTAATCTTGAAACCTGAGTTAAGTGATAGGTTGCAGTTTCATCCAATATGATATTTTTGACACCTAGAACCTCTCCCCGACCAGAATATCGGGTCTGTATTTGGTAATCTTGCAACTTGAGTTAAGTGATAGGTTGCAGTTTCATCCAATCCGATATATTTGACACCTCGAACCTTGCTCGGACCAGAACATCGGGTTTGTATATGGTAATCTTGCAACCTGAGTTAAGTGATAGGTTGCAGTTTTATCCAATCTGATATATTTGACACCTCGAACCTCGCCCCGACAAGAACATCGGGTCTGTATATGGTAATCTTGCAACCTGAGTTAAGTGATAGGTTGCAGTTTTATCCAATCTGATATATTTTACGCACCGAACCTCGAGTGGACCAGAACAATGGGTCTTTATATGGTAATCTTGCAACCTGAGTTAAGTGATAGGTTGTAGTTTCATGTAATCTGATATATTTGACACATCGAACCTCCTCCGGACCAGAACATCGGGTCTGTATATGGTAATCTTGAAACCTGAGTTAAGTGATAGGTTGCAGTTTCATCCAATCTGATATATTTGACACCTAGAACCTCGGCCGGACAAGAACATCGGGTCTATATATGGTATTATTGCAATCTGAGTTATGATAGGTTGCAGTTTCATCCAATCTGATATATTTGACACCTCGAACCTCGTGCGGACCAGAATATCGGGTTTGTATATGGTAATCTTGCAACCTGAGTTAAGTGATAGGTTGCAGTTTCATCCAATCTAATATATTTGACACCTCGAACCTCGCTCCGACTAGAACATCGGGTCTGTATATGGTAATCTTGCAACCTGAGTTAAGTGATAGGTTGCAGTTTCACCCAATCTGATATATTTGACACCTAGAACTTCGCGCGGACCAGAACATCGGGTCTGTATATGGTAATCTTGCAACCTGAGTTAAGTATTAGGTTGCAGTTTCATCCAATCTGATATATTTGACACCTCGAACCTCGCCCGGACCAGAACATCGGGTCTGTATATGGTAATCTTGCAACCTGAGTTAAGTGATAGGTTGCAGTTTCATCCAATCTGATATATTTGACACCTCGAACCTTGCCCGGACCAGAACATCGGTGTATATATGGTAATCTTGCAACCTGAGTTAAGTGATAGGTTACAGTTTCATCCATTCTGATATATTTGACACCTAAAACCTCGCCCCGACGAGAACATCCGGTCTGTATATGGTAATATTGGAACCTGAGTTAAGTGATAGGTTGCAGTTTCATCCAATCTGATATATTTGACACCTCGAACCTCGTGTGGACCAAAATATCGGGTCTGTGTATGGTAATCTTGCAACCTGAGTTAAGTGATAGGTTGCAGTTTCATCCAATCTGATATATTTGACACCTAGAACCTCGCGCGGACCAGAACATCGGGTCTGTATATGGTAATCTTGCAACCTTAGTTAAATGATAAGTTGCAGTTTCATCCAATCTGATATATTTGACACATCGAACCTTGCCCGGACCATAACATCGGGTATGTATATGGTAATCTTGCAACCTGAGTTAAGTGATAGATTGCAGTTTTATCCATTCAGATATATTTGACACCTAGAACCTCGCCACGACGATAACATCGAGTTTGTATAAGGTAATCTTGCAACCTGAGTTAAGTGATAGGTTGCAGTTTCATCCAATCTGATATATTTGACACCTAGAACCTCGCGCGGACCAGAACATCGGGTCTGAATATGGTAATTTTGCAACCTGAGTTAAGTGATAGTTTGCAGTTTCATCCAATCTGACATATTTGACACATCGAACCTTGCCCGGACCCGAACATCGGGTCTGCATATGGTAATATTGCAACCTGAGTTAAGTGATAGGTTGCAGTTTCATCCCATCTGATATATTTGACACCTCAAACCTCGCGCGGACCAGAACATCGGGTCTGTATATGGTAATCTTGCAACCTGAGTTAAGTGATAGTTTGCAGTTTCATCCAATCTGATATATTTGACACCTAGAACCTCGCCCCGACCAGAACATCGGGTCTGTAATTGGTAATCTTGCAACCTGAGTTAAGTGATAGGTTGCAGTTTCATCTAATCTAATATATTTGACACCTCAAACCTTGCCCGGACCAGAACATCGGGTCTGTATATTGTAATTTTGCAACCTGAGTTAAGTGATAGGTTGCAGGTTTATCCAATCTGATATATTTGACACCTCAAACCTCACCCCGACGAGAACATCATGTCTGTATATGGTAATCTTGCAACTTGAGTTAAGTGATAGGTTGCAGTTTCATCCAATCAGATATATTTGACACATCGAACCTTGCCTGAACCAGAACATCGGGTCTGTATATGGTAATCTTGCAACCTGAATTAAGTGATGGGTTGCAGTTTCATCCAATCTGATATATTTGACACCTCGAACCTCGCGCGGACCAGAACATCGGGTCTGTATATGGTAATCTTGAAACCTGAGTTAAGTGATAGGTTGGATTTTCATCCAATATGATATATTTGACACCTAGAACCTCTCCCCGACCAGAATATCGGGTCTGTATTTGGTAATCTTGAAACTTGAGTTAAGTGATAGGTTGCAGTTTTATCCAATCTGATATATTTTACGCACCGAACCTCGAGTGGACCAGAACAACGGGTATTTATATGGTAATCTTGCAACCTGAGTTAAGTGATAGGTTGTAGTTTCATGTTATCTGATATATTTGACACATCGAACCTCTCCCGGACCAGAACATCGGGTCTGTATATGGTAATCTTGAAACCTGAGTTAAGTGATAGGTTGCAGTTTCATCCAATCTGATATATATTTGACACCTAGAACCTAGGCCGGACAAGAACATCGGGTCTGTATATGGTAATCTTGCAATCTGAGTTATGATAGGTTGCAGTTTCATCCAATCTGATATATTTGACACCTCGAACCTCGCTCCGACTAGAACATCGGGTCTATATATGGTAATCTTGCAACCTGAGTTAAGTGATATGTTGCAGTTTCATCCAATCTGATATATTTGACACCTCAAACATCGCGCGGACCAGAATATCGGGTTTGTATATGGTAATCTTGCAACCTGAGTTAAGTGATAGGTTGCAGTTTCATCCAATCTGATATATTTGACACCTCGAACCTCGCATGGACCAGAACATCGGGTCTGTATATGGTAATCTTGCAACTTGAGTTAAGTGATAGGTTGCAGTTTCATCCAATC
>NC_039367.1:142461836-142477483 GCF_003573695.1 Papaver somniferum
CCTAGAACCTCGACCGGACAAGAACATCGGGTCTGTATATGGTAATCTTGCAATCTGAGTTATGATAGGTTGCAGTTTCATCCAATCTGATATATTTGACACCTCGAACCTCGCGCGGACCAGAATATCGGGTTTGTATATGGTAATCTTGCAACCTGAGTTAAGTGATAGGTTTCAGTTTCATCCAATCTAATATATTTGACACCTCAAACCTCACTCCGACTAGAACATCGGGTCTGTATATCGTAATCTTGCAACCTGAGTTAAATGATATGTTGGAGTTTAAACCAATCTGATATATTTGACACCTCAAACATCGCGCGGACCAGAATATCGGGTTTGTATATGGTAATCTTGCAACCTGAGTTAAGTGATAGGTTGCAGTTTCATCCAATCTGATATATTTGACACCTCGAACCTCGCATGGACCAGAACATCGGGTCTGTATATGGTAATCTTGCAACTTGAGTTAAGTGATAGGTTGCAGTTTCATCCAATCAGATATATTTGACACATCGAACCTTGCCCGAACCAGAACATCGGGTCTGTATATGGTAATTTTGCAACCTGAATTAAGTGATGGGTTGCAGTTTCATCCAATCTGATATATTTGACACCTCGAACCTTGCGCGGACAAGAACATCGGGTCTGTATATGGTAATCTTGAAACCTGAGTTAAGTGATAGGTTGCAGTTTCATCCAATATGATATTTTTGACACCTAGAACCTCTCCCCGACCAGAATATCGGGTCTGTATTTGGTAATCTTGCAACTTGAGTTAAGTGATAGGTTGCAGTTTCATCCAATCCGATATATTTGACACCTCGAACCTTGCTCGGACCAGAACATCGGGTTTGTATATGGTAATCTTGCAACCTGAGTTAAGTGATAGGTTGCAGTTTTATCCAATCTGATATATTTGACACCTCGAACCTCGCCCCGACAAGAACATCGGGTCTGTATATGGTAATCTTGCAACCTGAGTTAAGTGATAGGTTGCAGTTTTATCCAATCTGATATATTTTACGCACCGAACCTCGAGTGGACCAGAACAATGGGTCTTTATATGGTAATCTTGCAACCTGAGTTAAGTGATAGGTTGTAGTTTCATGTAATCTGATATATTTGACACATCGAACCTCCTCCGGACCAGAACATCGGGTCTGTATATGGTAATCTTGAAACCTGAGTTAAGTGATAGGTTGCAGTTTCATCCAATCTGATATATTTGACACCTAGAACCTCGGCCGGACAAGAACATCGGGTCTATATATGGTATTATTGCAATCTGAGTTATGATAGGTTGCAGTTTCATCCAATCTGATATATTTGACACCTCGAACCTCGTGCGGACCAGAATATCGGGTTTGTATATGGTAATCTTGCAACCTGAGTTAAGTGATAGGTTGCAGTTTCATCCAATCTAATATATTTGACACCTCGAACCTCGCTCCGACTAGAACATCGGGTCTGTATATGGTAATCTTGCAACCTGAGTTAAGTGATAGGTTGCAGTTTCACCCAATCTGATATATTTGACACCTAGAACTTCGCGCGGACCAGAACATCGGGTCTGTATATGGTAATCTTGCAACCTGAGTTAAGTATTAGGTTGCAGTTTCATCCAATCTGATATATTTGACACCTCGAACCTCGCCCGGACCAGAACATCGGGTCTGTATATGGTAATCTTGCAACCTGAGTTAAGTGATAGGTTGCAGTTTCATCCAATCTGATATATTTGACACCTCGAACCTTGCCCGGACCAGAACATCGGTGTATATATGGTAATCTTGCAACCTGAGTTAAGTGATAGGTTACAGTTTCATCCATTCTGATATATTTGACACCTAAAACCTCGCCCCGACGAGAACATCCGGTCTGTATATGGTAATATTGGAACCTGAGTTAAGTGATAGGTTGCAGTTTCATCCAATCTGATATATTTGACACCTCGAACCTCGTGTGGACCAAAATATCGGGTCTGTGTATGGTAATCTTGCAACCTGAGTTAAGTGATAGGTTGCAGTTTCATCCAATCTGATATATTTGACACCTAGAACCTCGCGCGGACCAGAACATCGGGTCTGTATATGGTAATCTTGCAACCTTAGTTAAATGATAAGTTGCAGTTTCATCCAATCTGATATATTTGACACATCGAACCTTGCCCGGACCATAACATCGGGTATGTATATGGTAATCTTGCAACCTGAGTTAAGTGATAGATTGCAGTTTTATCCATTCAGATATATTTGACACCTAGAACCTCGCCACGACGATAACATCGAGTTTGTATAAGGTAATCTTGCAACCTGAGTTAAGTGATAGGTTGCAGTTTCATCCAATCTGATATATTTGACACCTAGAACCTCGCGCGGACCAGAACATCGGGTCTGAATATGGTAATTTTGCAACCTGAGTTAAGTGATAGTTTGCAGTTTCATCCAATCTGACATATTTGACACATCGAACCTTGCCCGGACCCGAACATCGGGTCTGCATATGGTAATATTGCAACCTGAGTTAAGTGATAGGTTGCAGTTTCATCCAATCTGATATATTTGACACCTCAAACCTCGCGCGGACCAGAACATCGGGTCTGTATATGGTAATCTTGCAACCTGAGTTAAGTGATAGGTTGCAGTTTCATCCAATCTGATATATTTGACACCTAGAACCTCGCCCCGACCAGAACATCGGGTCTGTAGTTGGTAATCTTGCAACCTGAGTTAAGTGATAGGTTGCAGTTTCATCTAATCTGATATATTTGACACCTCAAACCTTGCCCGGACCAGAACATCGGGTCTGTATATGGTAATTTTGCAACCTGAGTTAAGTGATAGGTTGCAGGTTTATCCAATCTGATATATTTGACACCTCAAACCTCACCCCGACGAGAACATCAGGTCTGTATATGGTAATCTTGCAACTTGAGTTAAGTGATAGGTTGCAGTTTCATCCAATCAGATATATTTGACACATCGAACCTTGCCCGAACAAGAACATCGGGTCTGTATATGGTAATCTTGCAACCTGAATTAAGTGATGGGTTGCAGTTTCATCCAATCTGATATATTTGACACCTCGAAGCTCGCGCGGACCAGAACATCGGGTCTGTATATGGTAATCTTGAAACCTGAGTTAAGTGATAGGTTGGATTTTCATCCAATATGATATATTTGACACCTAGAACCTCTCCCCGACCAGAATATCGGGTCTGTATTTGGTAATCTTGAAACTTGAGTTAAGTGATAGGGTGCAGTTTCATCCAATCCGATATATTTGACACCTCGAACCTTGCTCGGACCAGAACATCGGGTTTGTATATGGTAATCTTGCAACCTGAATTAAGTGATGGGTTGCAGTTTCATCCAATCTGATATATTTGACACCTAGAACCTCGCGCGGACCAGAACATCGTGTCTGTATATGGTAATCTTGCAACCTTAGTTAAATGATAAGTTGCAGTTTCATCCAATCTGATATATTTGACACATCGAACCTTGCCCGGACCATAACATCGGGTATGTATATGGTAATCTTGCAACCTGAGTTAAGTGATAGATTGCAGTTTTATCCATTCAGATATATTTGACACCTAGAACCTCGCCACGACGATAACATCGAGTTTGTATAAGGTAATCTTGCAACCTGAGTTAAGTGATAGGTTGCAGTTTCATCCAATCTGATATATTTGACACCTAGAACCTCGCGCGGACCAGAACATCGGGTCTGTATATGGTAATTTTGCAACCTGAGTTAAGTAATAGTTTGCAGTTTCATCCAATCTGATATATTTGACACATCGAACCTTGCCCGGACCAGAACATCGGGTCTGCATATGGTAATCTTGCAACCTGAGTTAAGTGATAGGTTGCAGTTTCATCCAATCTGATATATTTGACACCTCAAACCTCGCGCGGACCAGAACATCGGGTCTGTATATGGTAATCTTGCAACCTGAGTTAAGTGATAGGTTGCAGTTTCATCCAATCTGATATATTTGACACCTAGAACCTCGCCCCGACCAGAACATCGGGTCTGTAGTTGGTAATCTTGCAACCTGAGTTAAGTGATAGGTTGCAGTTTCATCTAATCTGATATATTTGACACCTCAAACCTTGCCCGGACCAGAACATCGGGTATGTATATGGTAATTTTGCAACCTGAGTTAAGTGATAGGTTGCAGGTTTATCCAATCTGATATATTTGACACCTCAAACCTCACCCCGACGAGAACATCAGGTCTGTATATGGTAATCTTGCAACTTGAGTTAAGTGATAGGTTGCAGTTTCATCCAATCAGATATATTTGACACATCGAACCTTGCCCGAACAAGAACATCGGGTCTGTATATGGTAATCTTGCAACCTGAATTAAGTGATGGGTTGCAGTTTCATCCAATCTGATATATTTGACACCTCGAAGCTCGCGCGGACCAGAACATCGGGTCTGTATATGGTAATCTTGAAACCTGAGTTAAGTGATAGGTTGGATTTTCATCCAATATGATATATTTGACACCTAGAACCTCTCCCCGACCAGAATATCGGGTCTGTATTTGGTAATCTTGAAACTTGAGTTAAGTGATAGGGTGCAGTTTCATCCAATCCGATATATTTGACACCTCGAACCTTGCTCGGACCAGAACATCGGGTTTGTATATGGTAATCTTGCAACCTGAATTAAGTGATGGGTTGCAGTTTCATCCAATCTGATATATTTGACACCTAGAACCTCGCGCGGACCAGAACATCGTGTCTGTATATGGTAATCTTGCAACCTTAGTTAAATGATAAGTTGCAGTTTCATCCAATCTGATATATTTGACACATCGAACCTTGCCCGGACCATAACATCGGGTATGTATATGGTAATCTTGCAACCTGAGTTAAGTGATAGATTGCAGTTTTATCCATTCAGATATATTTGACACCTAGAACCTCGCCACGACGATAACATCGAGTTTGTATAAGGTAATCTTGCAACCTGAGTTAAGTGATAGGTTGCAGTTTCATCCAATCTGATATATTTGACACCTAGAACCTCGCGCGGACCAGAACATCGGGTCTGAATATGGTAATTTTGCAACCTGAGTTAAGTGATAGTTTGCAGTTTCATCCAATCTGACATATTTGACACATCGAACCTTGCCCGGACCCGAACATCGGGTCTGCATATGGTAATATTGCAACCTGAGTTAAGTGATAGGTTGCAGTTTCATCCCATCTGATATATTTGACACCTCAAACCTCGCGCGGACCAGAACATCGGGTCTGTATATGGTAATCTTGCAACCTGAGTTAAGTGATAGTTTGCAGTTTCATCCAATCTGATATATTTGACACCTAGAACCTCGCCCCGACCAGAACATCGGGTCTGTAATTGGTAATCTTGCAACCTGAGTTAAGTGATAGGTTGCAGTTTCATCTAATCTAATATATTTGACACCTCAAACCTTGCCCGGACCAGAACATCGGGTCTGTATATTGTAATTTTGCAACCTGAGTTAAGTGATAGGTTGCAGGTTTATCCAATCTGATATATTTGACACCTCAAACCTCACCCCGACGAGAACATCATGTCTGTATATGGTAATCTTGCAACTTGAGTTAAGTGATAGGTTGCAGTTTCATCCAATCAGATATATTTGACACATCGAACCTTGCCCGAACAAGAACATCGGGTCTGTATATGGTAATCTTGCAACCTGAATTAAGTGATGGGTTGCAGTTTCATCCAATCTGATATATTTGACACCTCGAACCTCGCGCGGACCAGAACATCGGGTCTGTATATGGTAATCTTGAAACCTGAGTTAAGTGATAGGTTGGATTTTCATCCAATATGATATATTTGACACCTAGAACCTCTCCCCGACCAGAATATCGGGTCTGTATTTGGTAATCTTGAAACTTGAGTTAAGTGATAGGGTGCAGTTTCATCCAATCCGATATATTTGACACCTCGAACCTTGCTCGGACCAGAACATCGGGTTTGTATATGGTAATCTTGCAACCTGAGTTAAGTGATAGGTTGCAGTTTTATCCAATCTGATATATTTGACACCTCGAACCTCGCCCCGACAGGAACATCGGGTCTGTATATGGTAATCTTGCAACCTGAGTTAAGTGATAGGTTGCAGTTTCATCCAATCTGATATATTTGACACCTCGAACCTCGCGCGGACCAGAACATCGGGTCTTTATATGGTAATCTTGCAACCTGAGTTAAGTGCTAGGTTGCAGTTTTATCCAATATGATACATTTGACACCTCGAACCTTGCCCGGACCAGAACATCGGTGTATATATGGTAATCTTGCAACCTGAGTTAAGTGATAGGTTGTAGTTTCATCCATTCTGATATATTTGACACCTAAAACCTTTCCCCGACGAGAACATCCGGTCTGTATATGGTAATCTTGCAACCTGAGTTAAGTGATAGGTTGCAATTTCATCCAATCTGATATATTTGACACCTCGAACCTCGTGTGGACCAAAATATCGGGTCTGTGTATGGTAATCTTGCATCCTGAGTTAAGTGATAGGTTGAAGTTTCATCCAATCTGATATATTTGACACCTAGAACCTCGCGCGGACCAGAACATCGGGTCTGAATATGGTAATTTTGCAACCTGAGTTAAGTGATAGTTTGCAGTTTCATCCAATCTGACATATTTGACACATCGAACCTTGCCCGGACCCGAACATCGGGTCTGCATATGGTAATATTGCAACCTGAGTTAAGTGATAGGTTGCAGTTTCATCCCATCTGATATATTTGACACCTCAAACCTCGCGCGGACCAGAACATCGGGTCTGTATATGGTAATCTTGCAACCTGAGTTAAGTGATAGTTTGCAGTTTCATCCAATCTGATATATTTGACACCTAGAACCTCGCCCCGACCAGAACATCGGGTCTGTAATTGGTAATCTTGCAACCTGAGTTAAGTGATAGGTTGCAGTTTCATCTAATCTAATATATTTGACACCTCAAACCTTGCCCGGACCAGAACATCGGGTCTGTATATTGTAATTTTGCAACCTGAGTTAAGTGATAGGTTGCAGGTTTATCCAATCTGATATATTTGACACCTCAAACCTCACCCCGACGAGAACATCATGTCTGTATATGGTAATCTTGCAACTTGAGTTAAGTGATAGGTTGCAGTTTCATCCAATCAGATATATTTGACACATCGAACCTTGCCTGAACCAGAACATCGGGTCTGTATATGGTAATCTTGCAACCTGAATTAAGTGATGGGTTGCAGTTTCATCCAATCTGATATATTTGACACCTCGAACCTCGCGCGGACCAGAACATCGGGTCTGTATATGGTAATCTTGAAACCTGAGTTAAGTGATAGGTTGGATTTTCATCCAATATGATATATTTGACACCTAGAACCTCTCCCCGACCAGAATATCGGGTCTGTATTTGGTAATCTTGAAACTTGAGTTAAGTGATAGGTTGCAGTTTTATCCAATCTGATATATTTTACGCACCGAACCTCGAGTGGACCAGAACAACGGGTATTTATATGGTAATCTTGCAACCTGAGTTAAGTGATAGGTTGTAGTTTCATGTTATCTGATATATTTGACACATCGAACCTCTCCCGGACCAGAACATCGGGTCTGTATATGGTAATCTTGAAACCTGAGTTAAGTGATAGGTTGCAGTTTCATCCAATCTGATATATATTTGACACCTAGAACCTAGGCCGGACAAGAACATCGGGTCTGTATATGGTAATCTTGCAATCTGAGTTATGATAGGTTGCAGTTTCATCCAATCTGATATATTTGACACCTCGAACCTCGCTCCGACTAGAACATCGGGTCTATATATGGTAATCTTGCAACCTGAGTTAAGTGATATGTTGCAGTTTCATCCAATCTGATATATTTGACACCTCAAACATCGCGCGGACCAGAATATCGGGTTTGTATATGGTAATCTTGCAACCTGAGTTAAGTGATAGGTTGCAGTTTCATCCAATCTGATATATTTGACACCTCGAACCTCGCATGGACCAGAACATCGGGTCTGTATATGGTAATATTGCAACTTGAGTTAAGTGATAGGTTGCAGTTTCATCCAATCAGATATATTTGACACATCGAACCTTGCCCGAACCAGAACATCGGGTCTGTATATGGTAATCTTGCAACCTGAGTTAAGTAATAGGTTGCAGTTTCATCCAATCTAATATATTTGACACCTCGAACCTCGCTCCGACTAGAACATCGGGTCTATATATGGTAATCTTGCAACCTGAGTTAAGTGATATGTTGCAGTTTCATCCAATCTGATATATTTGACACCTCAAACATCGCGTGGACCAGAATATCGGGTTTGTATATGGTAATCTTGCAACCTGAGTTAAGTGATAGGTTGCAGTTTCATCCAATCTGATATATTTGACACCTCGAACCTCGCATGGACCAGAACATCGGGTCTGTATATGGTAATATTGCAACTTGAGTTAAGTGATAGGTTGCAGTTTCATCCAATCAGATATATTTGACACATCGAACCTTGCCCGAACCAGAACATCGGGTCTGTATATGGTAATTTTGCAACCTGAATTAAGTGATGGGTTGCAGTTTCATCCAATCTGATATATTTGACACCTCGAACCTTGCGCGGACAAGAACATCGGGTCTGTATATGGTAATCTTGAAACCTGAGTTAAATGATAGGTTGCAGTTTCATCCAATATGATATATTTGATACCTAGAACCTCTCCCCGACCAGAATATCGGGTCTGTATTTGGTAATCTTGCAACTTGAGTTAAGTGATAGGTTGTAGTTTCATCCAATCCGATATATTTTACATCTCGAACCTTGCTCGGACCAGAACATCGGGTTTGTATATGGTAATCTTGCAACCTGAGTTAAGTGATAGGTTGCAGTTTTATCCAATCTGATATATTTGACACCTCGAACCTCGCCCCGACAAGAACATCGGGTCTGTATATGGTAATCTTGCAACCTGAGTTAAGTGATAGGTTGCAGTTTTATCCAATCTGATATATTTTACGCACCGAACCTCGAGTGGACCAGAACAACGGGTCTTTATATGGTAATCTTGCAACCTGAGTTAAGTGATAGGTTGTAGTTTCATGTAATCTGATATATTTGACACATCGAACCTCGCCCGGACCAGAACATCGGGTCTATATATGGTAATCTTGAAACCTGAGTTAAGTGATAGGTTGCAGTTTCATCCAATCTGATATATTTGACACCTAGAACCTCGGCCGTACAAGAACATCGGGTCTGTATATGGTAATCTTGCAATCTGAGTTATGATAGGTTGCAGTTTCATCCAATCTGATATATTTGACACCTAGAACCTCGCCCCGACCAGAATATCGGGTCTGTATTTGGTAATCTTGCAACCTGAGTTAAGTGATAGGTTGCAGTTTCATCCAATCTGATATATTTGACACCTCAAACCTTGCCCGGACCAGAACATCGGGTCTGTATATGGTAATTTTGCAACTTAAGTTAAGTGATAGGTTGCAGTTTTATCCAATCTGATATATTTGACACTTCAAACCTCACCCCGACGAGAACATCGGGTCTGTATAATGTAATCTTACAACCTGAGTTAAGTGATAAGTTGCAGTTTAATCCAATCTGATATATTTGACACCTCAAACCTCGCGCGGACCAGAACATCGGGTCTGTATATGGTAATCTTGCAACCTAAGTTAAGTGATAGGTTGCAGTTTCATCCAATCTGATATATTTGACACCTCAAACCTTGCCCGGACCAGAACATCGGGTCTGTATATGGTAATTTTGCAACCTGAGTTAAGTGATAGGTTGCAGGTTTATCCAATCTGATATATTTGACACCTCAAACCTCACCCCGACGAGAACATCGGGTCTGTATAATATAATCTTTCAACCTGAGTTAAGTGATAGGTTGCAGTTTCATCCAATCTGATATATTTGAAACCTCAAACATCGCGCGGACCAGAATATCGGGTCAGTATATGGTAATCTTGCAACCTGAGTTAAGTGATAGGTTGTAGTTTCATCCAATCTGATATATTTGACACCTAGAACCTCGCATGGACCAGAACATCGGGTCTGTATATGGTAATCTTGCAACTTGAGTTAAGTGATAGGTTGCAGTTTCATCCAATCTGATATATTTGACACATCGAACCTTGCCCGGACCAGAACATCGGGTCTGTATATGGTAATCTTGCAACCTGAGTTAAGTGATGGATTGCAGTTTCATCCAATCTGATATATTTGACACATCGAACCTCGTGCGGACCAGAACATCGGGTCTGTATATGGTAATCTTGAAACCTGAGTTAAGTGATAGGTTGCAGTTTCATCCAATATGATATATTTGACACCTAGAACCTTTCCCCGACCAGAATATCGGGTCTGTATTTGGTAATCTTGCAACTTGAGTTAAGTGATAGGTTGCAGTTTAATCCAATATGATATATTTGACACCTCAAACCTTGCCCGGACCAGAACATCGGGTCTGTATATGGTAATTTTGCAACCTGAGTTAAATGATAGGTTGAAGGTTTATCCAATCTGATATATTTGACACCTCAAACCTCACCCCGACGAGAACATCGGGTCTGTATAATGTAATCTTGCAACCTGAGTTAAGTGATAGGTTGCAGTTTCATCCATTCTGATATATTTGACACATCGAACCTTGCCCGGACCAGAACATCGGGTCAGTATATGGTAATTTTGCAACCTGAGTTAAGTGATAGGTTGCAGTTTTATCCAATCTGATATATTTGACACCTCAAACCTCACCCCGACGAGAACATCGGGTCTGTATAATGTAATCTTGCAACCTGAGTTAAGTGATAGGTTGCAGTTTCATCCAATCTGATATATTTGACACCTCAAACATCGCGCGGACCAGAATATCGGGTCTGTATATGGTAATCTTGCAACTTGAGTTAAGTGATAGGTTGCAGTTTCATCCAATCTGATATATTTGACACCTAGAACCTCGCATGGACCAGAACATCGGGTTTGTATATGGTAATCTTGCAACCTGAGTTAAGTGATAGGTTGAAGTTTCATCCAATCTGATATATTTGACACCTAGAACCTCGCATGGACCAGAACATCGGGTCTGTATATGGTAATCTTGCAACTTGAGTTAAGTGATAGGTTGCAGTTTCATCCAATCTGATATATTTGACACATCGAACCTTGCCCGGACCAGAACATCGGGTCTGTATATGGTAATCTTGCAACCTGAGTTAAGTGATGGATTGCAGTTTCATCCAATCTGATATATTTGACACCTCGAACCTCGCGCGGACCAGAACATCGGGTATGTATATGGTAATCTTGAAACCTGAGTTAAGTGATAGGTTGCAGTTTCATCCAATATGATATATTTTACACCTAGAACCTCTCCCCGACCAGAATATCGGGTCTGTATTTGGTAGTCTTGCAACTTGAGTTAAGTGATAGGTTGCAGTTTCATACAATCCGATATATTTGACACCTCGAACCTTGCTCGGACCAGAACATCGGGTTTGTATATGGTAATCTTGGAACCTGAGTTAAGTGATAGGTTGCAGTTTTATCCAATCTGATATATTTGACACCTCGAACCTCGCCCCGACAAGAACATCGGGTCTGTATATGGTAATCTTGCAACCTGAGTTAAGTGATAGGTTGCAGTTTTATCCAATATGATATATTTTACGCACCGAACTACGAGTGGACCAGAACAACGGGTCTTTATATGGTAATCTTGCAACCTGAGTTAAGTGATAGGTTGTAGTTTCATGTAATCTGATATATTTGACACATCGAACCTTGCCTGGACCAGAACATCGGGTCTGTATATGGTAATCTTGAAACCTGAGTTAAGTGATAGGTTGCAGTTTCATCCAATCTGATATATTTGACACCTAGAACCTCGACCGGACAAGAACATCGGGTCTGTATATGGTAATCTTGCAAACTGAGTTATGATAGGTTGCAGTTTCATCCAATCTGATATATTTGACACCTCGAACCTCGCGCGGACCAGAATATCGGGTTTGTATATGGTAATCTTGCAACCTGAGTTAAGTGATAGGTTGCAGTTTCATCCAATCTAATATATTTGACACCTCAAACCTCGCTCCGACTAGAACATCGGGTCTGTATATCGTAATCTTTCAACCTGAGTTAAATGATATGTTGGAGTTTCAACCAATCTGATATATTTGACACCTCAAACATCGCGCGGACCAGAATATCGGGTTTGTATATGGTAATCTTGCAACCTGAGTTAAGTGATAGGTTGCAGTTTCATCCAATCTGATATATTTGACACCTCGAACCTCGCATGGACCAGAACATCGGGTCTGTATATGGTAATCTTGCAACTTGAGTTAAGTGATAGGTTGCAGTTTCATCCAATCAGATATATTTGACACATCGAACCTTGCCCGAACCAGAACATCGGGTCTGTATATGGTAATTTTGCAACCTGAATTAAGTGATGGGTTGCAGTTTCATCCAATCTGATATATTTGACACCTCGAACCTTGCGCGGACAAGAACATCGGGTCTGTATATGGTAATCTTGAAACCTGAGTTAAGTGATAGGTTGCAGTTTCATCCAATATGATATTTTTGACACCTAGAACCTCTCCCCGACCAGAATATCGGGTCTGTATTTGGTAATCTTGCAACTTGAGTTAAGTGATAGGTTGCAGTTTCATCCAATCCGATATATTTGACACCTCGAACCTTGCTCGGACCAGAACATCGGGTTTGTATATGGTAATCTTGCAACCTGAGTTAAGTGATAGGTTGCAGTTTTATCCAATCTGATATATTTGACACCTCGAACCTCGCCCCGACAAGAACATCGGGTCTGTATATGGTAATCTTGCAACCTGAGTTAAGTGATAGGTTGCAGTTTTATCCAATCTGATATATTTTACGCACCGAACCTCGAGTGGACCAGAACAATGGGTCTTTATATGGTAATCTTGCAACCTGAGTTAAGTGATAGGTTGTAGTTTCATGTAATCTGATATATTTGACACATCGAACCTCCTCCGGACCAGAACATCGGGTCTGTATATGGTAATCTTGAAACCTGAGTTAAGTGATAGGTTGCAGTTTCATCCAATCTGATATATTTGACACCTAGAACCTCGGCCGGACAAGAACATCGGGTCTATATATGGTATTATTGCAATCTGAGTTATGATAGGTTGCAGTTTCATCCAATCTGATATATTTGACACCTCGAACCTCGTGCGGACCAGAATATCGGGTTTGTATATGGTAATCTTGCAACCTGAGTTAAGTGATAGGTTGCAGTTTCATCCAATCTAATATATTTGACACCTCGAACCTCGCTCCGACTAGAACATCGGGTCTGTATATGGTAATCTTGCAACCTGAGTTAAGTGATAGGTTGCAGTTTCACCCAATCTGATATATTTGACACCTAGAACTTCGCGCGGACCAGAACATCGGGTCTGTATATGGTAATCTTGCAACCTGAGTTAAGTATTAGGTTGCAGTTTCATCCAATCTGATATATTTGACACCTCGAACCTCGCCCGGACCAGAACATCGGGTCTGTATATGGTAATCTTGCAACCTGAATTAAGTGATAGGTAGCAGTTTCATCCAATCTGATATATTTGACACCTCGAACCTCGCACGAACCAGAACATCGGGTTTGTATATGGTAATCTTGCAACCTGAGTTAAGTGATAGGTTGCAGTTTTATCCAATCTGATATATTTGACACCTAGAAGCTCGCCCCGACCAGAACATCGGGTCTGTAGTTGGTAATCTTGCAACCTGACTTAAGTGATAGGTTGCAGTTTAATCCAATATGATATATTTGACACCTCAAACCTTGCCCGGACCAGAACATCGGGTCTGTATATGGTAATTTTGCAACCTGAGTTAAGTGATAGGTTGAAGGTTTATCCAATCTGATATATTTGACACCTCAAACCTCACCCTGACGAGAACATCGGGTCTGTATAATGTAATCTTGCAACCTAAGTTAAGTGATAGGTTGCAGTTTCATCCAATCTGATATATTTGGCACCTCAAACATCGAGCGGACCGGAATATCGGGTTTGTATATGGTAATCTTGCAACCTGAGTTAAGTGATAGGTTGCAGTTTCATCCAATCTGATATATTTGACACATCGAACCTTGCCCGGACCAGAACATCGGGTCTGTATATGGTAATCTTGCAACCTGAGTTAAGTGATGGATTGCAGTTTCATCCAATCTGATATATTTGACACCTCGAACCTCGTGCGGACCAGAACATCGGGTCTGTATATGGTAATCTTGCAACCTGAGTTAAGTGATAGGTTGCAGTTTCATCCAATATGATATATTTGACACCTAGAACCTTTCCCCGACCAGAATATCGGGTCTGTATTTGGTAATCTTGCAACTTGAGTTAAGTGATAGGTTGCAGTTTAATCCAATATGATATATTTGACACCTCAAACCTTGACCGGACCAGAACATCGGGTCTGTATATGGTAATTTTGCAACCTGAGTTAAGTGATAGGTTGCAGTTTCATCTATCTGATATATTTGACACCTCGAACCTCGCTCCGACGAGAACATCGGGTATGTATATGGTAATCTTGCAACCTGAGTTAAGTGATAGGTTGCAGTTTCATCCAATCTGATATATTTGACACCTAGAAACTCATCCCGACCAGAACATCGGGTCTGTATTTGGTAATCTTGCAACCTGAGTTAAGTGATAGGTTGCAGTTTCATCTAATCTTATATATTTGACACCTCAAACCTTGCCCGGACCAGAACATCGGGTCTGTATATGGTAATTTTGCAACATAAGTTAAGTGATAGGTTGCAGTTTTATCCAATCTGATATATTTGACACCTCAAACCTCACCCCGACGAGAACATCGGGTCTGTATAATGTAATCTTACAACCTGAGTTAAGTGATAGGTTGCAGTTTCATCCAATATGATATATTTGACACCTCGAACCTTGCTCGGACCAGAACATCGGGTATGTATATGGTAATTTTGCAACCTGAGTTAAGTGATAGGTTGCAGGTTTATCCAATCTGATATATTTGACACCTCAAACCTCACCCCGACGAGAACATCGGGTCTGTATAATGTAATCTTGCAACCTGAGTTAAGTGATAGGTTGCAGTTTCATCCAATCTGATATATTTGACACCTCAAACATCGCGCGGACCAGAATATCGGGTCTGTATATGGTAATCTTGCAACTTGAGTTAAGTGATAGGTTGCAGTTTCATCCAATCTGATATATTTGACACCTAGAACCTCGCCCGTACCAGAACATCGGGTTTGTATATGGTAATATTGCAACCTGAGTTAAGTGATAGGTTGAATTTTCATCCAATCTGATATATTTGACACCTAGAACCTCGCATGGACCAGAACATCGGGTCTGTATATGGTAATCTTGCAACTTGAGTTAAGTGATAGGTTGCAGTTTCATCCAATCTGATATATTTGACACATCGAACCTTGCCCGGACCAGAACATCGTGTCTGTATATGGTAATCTTGCAACCTGAGTTAAGTGATGGATTGCAGTTTCATCCAATCTGATATATTTGACACCTC
>NC_039367.1:142477493-142477710 GCF_003573695.1 Papaver somniferum
CCCCGACGAGATCATCGGGTCTGTATATGGTAATCTTGCAACCTGAGTTAAGTTATAGGTTGCAGTTTTATCCAATCTGATATATTTTACGCACCGAATCTCGAGTGGACCAGAACAACGAGTCTTTATATGGTAATCTTGCAACCTGAGTTAAGTGATAGGTTGTAGTTTTATGTAATCTGATATATTTGACACATCGAACCTCGCCCGGACCAGA
>NC_039367.1:142477720-142481964 GCF_003573695.1 Papaver somniferum
AACTTGAGTTAAGTGATAGGTTGCAGTTTCATCCAATCTGATATATTTGACACATCGAACCTTGCCCGGACCAGAACATCGTGTCTGTATATGGTAATCTTGCAACCTGAGTTAAGTGATGGATTGCAGTTTCATCCAATCTGATATATTTGACACCTCGAACCTTGTGCGGACCAGAACATCGGGTCTGTATATGGTAATCTTGAAACCTGAGTTAAGTGATAGGTTGCAGTTTCATCCAATATGATTTATTTGACACCTAGAACCTCTCCCCGACCAGAATATCGGGTCTGTATTTGGTAATCTTGCAACTTGACTTAAGTGATAGGTTGCAGTTTCATCCAATCTGATATATTTGACACCTCGAACCTTGCTCAGACCAGAACATCGGGTCTGTATATGGTAATCTTGCAACCTGAGTTAAGTGATAGGTTGCAGTTTTATCCAATCTGATATATTTGACACCTCGAACCTCGCCCCGACGAGATCATCGGGTCTGTATATGGTAATCTTGCAACCTGAGTTAAGTTATAGGTTGCAGTTTTATCCAATCTGATATATTTTACGCACCGAATCTCGAGTGGACCAGAACAACGAGTCTTTATATGGTAATCTTGCAACCTGAGTTAAGTGATAGGTTGTAGTTTTATGTAATCTGATATATTTGACACATCGAACCTCGCCCGGACCAGATCATCGGGTCTGTATATGGTAATCTTGCAACCTGAGTTAAGTGATGGATTGCAGTTTCATCCAATCTGATATATTTGACACATCGAACCTTGTCCGGACCAGAACATCTGGTCTGTATATGGTAATCTTGCAACCTGAGTTAAGTGATGGATTGCAGTTTCATCCAATCTGATATATTTGACACCTAGAACCTCGCCCGGACAAGAACATCGGGTCTGTATATGGTAATCTTGCAATCTGAGTTATGATAGGTTGCAGTTTCATCCAATCTGATATATTTGACACCTCGAACCTCGCGCGGACCAGAATATCGGGTTTGTATATTGTAATCTTGCAACCTGAGTTAAGTGATAGGTTGAAGTTTCATCCAATCTAATATATTTGACACCTTGAACCTCGCTCCGACGAGAACATGGGGTCTGTATATGGTAATCTTGCAACCTGAGTTAAGTGATAGGTTGCAGTTTCATCCAATCTGATATATTTGACACCTAGAACCTCGCGCGGACCAGAACATCGAGTCTGTATATCGTAATCTTGCAACCTGAGTTAAGTGTTAGGTTGCAGTTTCATCCAATCTGATATATTTGACACCTCGAACCTCGCCCGGACCAGAACATCGGGTCTGTATATGGTAATCTTGCAACCTGAGTTAAGTGATACGTTGCAGTTTCATCTATCTGATATATTTGACACCTCGAACCTCGCTCCGACGAGAACATCGGGTATGTATATGGTAATCTTGCAACCTGAGTTAAGTGATAGGTTGCAGTTTCATCCAATCTGATATATTTGACACCTCGAACCTCGCTCCGACGAGAACATCGGGTATGTATATGGTAATCTTGCAACCTGAGTTAAGTGATACGTTGCAGTTTCATCCAATCTGATATATTTGACACCCTGAACCTCGCCCCGACCAGAACATCGGGTCTGTATTTGGTAATCTTGCAACCTAAGTTAAGTGATGGGTTGCAGTTTCATCCAATCTGATATATTTGACACCTTAAACCTTGCCCGGAACAGAACATCGGGTATGTATATGGTAATTTTGCAACCTGAGTTAAGTGATAGGTTGCAGTTTTATCCAATCTGATATATTTGACACCTCAAACCTCACCCCGACGAGAACATCGGGTCTGTATAATGTAATCTTACAACCTGAGTTAAGTGATAGGTTGCAGTTTCATCAAATCTGATATATTTGACACCTCAAACCTCGCGCGGACCAAAATATCAGGTCTGTATATGGTAATCTTGCAACCTGAGTTAAGTGATAGGTTGAAGTTTCATCCAATCTGATATATTTGACACCTAGAACCTCGCATGGACCAGAACATCGGGTCTGTATATGGTAATCTTGCAACTTGAGTTAAGTGATAGGTTGCAGTTTCATCCAATCTGATATATTTGACACATCGAACCTTGCCCGGACCAGAACATCGGGTCTGTATATGGTAATCTTGCAACCTGAGTTAAGTGATGGATTGCAGTTTCATCCAATCTGATATATTTGACACATCGAACCTCGTGCGGACCAGAACATCGGGTCTGTATATGGTAATCTTGAAACCTGAGTTAAGTGATAGGTTGCAGTTTCATCCAATATGATATATTTGACACCTAGAACCTTTCCCCGACCAGAATATCGGGTCTGTATTTGGTAATCTTGCAACTTGAGTTAAGTGATAGGTTGCAGTTTAATCCAATATGATATATTTGACACCTCAAACCTTGCCCGGACCAGAACATCGGGTCTGTATATGGTAATTTTGCAACCTGAGTTAAGTGATAGGTTGAAGGTTTATCCAATCTGATATATTTGACACCTCAAACCTCACCCCGACGAGAACATCGGGTCTGTATAATGTAATCTTGCAACCTGAGTTAAGTGATAGGTTGCAGTTTCATCCATTCTGATATATTTGACACATCGAACCTTGCCCGGACCAGAACATCGGGTCAGTATATGGTAATCTTGCAACCTGAGTTAAGTGATAGGTTGCAGTTTTATCCAATCTGATATATTTGACACCTCAAACCTCACCCCGACGAGATCATCGGGTCTGTATATGGTAATCTTGCAACCTGAGTTAAGTTATAGGTTGCAGTTTTATCCAATCTGATATATTTTACGCACCGAATCTCGAGTGGACCAGAACAACGAGTCTTTATATGGTAATCTTGCAATCTGAGTTAAGTGATAGGTTGTAGTTTTATGTAATCTGATATATTTGACACATCGAACCTCGCCCGGACCAGAACATCGGGTCTGTATATGGTAATCTTGCAACCTGAGTTAAGTGATGGATTGCAGTTTCATCCAATCTGATATATTTGACACATCGAACCTTGCCCGGACCAGAACATCTGGTCTGTATATGGTAATCTTGCAACCTGAGTTAAGTGATGGATTGCAGTTTCATCCAATCTGATATATTTGACACCTAGAACCTCGCCCGGACAAGAACATCGGGTCTGTATATGGTAATCTTGCAATCTGAGTTATGATAGGTTGCAGTTTCATCCAATCTGATATATTTGACACCTCGAACCTCGCGCGGACCAGAATATCGGGTTTGTATATTGTAATCTTGCAACCTGAGTTAAGTGATAGGTTGAAGTTTCATCCAATCTAATATATTTGACACCTTGAACCTCGCTCCGACGAGAACATGGGGTCTGTATATGGTAATCTTGCAACCTGAGTTAAGTGATAGGTTGCAGTTTCATCCAATCTGATATATTCGACACCTAGAACCTCGCGCGGACCAGAACATCGAGTCTGTATATCGTAATCTTGCAACCTGAGTTAAGTGTTAGGTTGCAGTTTCATCCAATCTGATATATTTGACACCTCGAACCTCGCCCGGACCAGAACATCGGGTCTGTATATGGTAATCTTGCAACCTGAGTTAAGTGATACGTTGCAGTTTCATCTATCTGATATATTTGACACCTCGAACCTCGCTCCGACGAGAACATCGGGTATGTATATGGTAATCTTGCAACCTGAGTTAAGTGATAGGTTGCAGTTTCATCCAATCTGATATATTTGACACCTAGAAACTCGTCCCGACCAGAACATCGGGTCTGTATTTGGTAATCTTGCAACCTGAGTTAAGTGATAGGTTGCAGTTTCATCTAATCTTATATATTTGACACCTCAAACCTTGCCCGGACCAGAACATCGGGTCTGTATATGGTAATTTTGCAACATAAGTTAAGTGATAGGTTGCAGTTTTATCCAATCTGATATATTTGACACCTCAAACCTCACCCCGACGAGAACATCGGGTCTGTATAATGTAATCTTACAACCTGAGTTAAGTGATAGGTTGCAGTTTCATCAAATCTGATATATTTGACACCTCAAACCTCGCGCGGACCAAAATATCAGGTCTGTATATGGTAATCTTGCAACCTGAGTTAAGTGATAGGTTGCAGTTTCATCCAATCTGATATATTTGACACCTCGAACCTCGCATGGACCAGAACATCGGGTCTGTATATGGTAATCTTGCAACCTGAGTTAAGTGATATTTGTAGTT
>NC_039367.1:142481974-142482133 GCF_003573695.1 Papaver somniferum
AGTTTCATCCAATCTGATATATTTGACACCTCGAACCTCGCATGGACCAGAACATCGGGTCTGTATATGGTAATCTTGCAACTTGAGTTAAGTGATAGGTTGCAGTTTCATCCAATCTGATATATTTGACACATCGAACCTTGCCCGGACCAGAACATC
>NC_039367.1:142482143-142486610 GCF_003573695.1 Papaver somniferum
GTCTGTATATGGTAATCTTGCAACCTGAGTTAAGTGATAGGTTGCAGTTTCATCCAATCTGATATATTTGACACCTCGAACCTCGCATGGACCAGAACATCGGGTCTGTATATGGTAATCTTGCAACCTGAGTTAAGTGATATTTGTAGTTCATCCAATCTGATATATTTGACACATCGAACCTTGCCCGGATCAGAACATCATGTCTGTATATGGTAATCTTGCAACCTGAGTTAAGTGATGGGTTTCAGTTTCATCCAATATGATATATTTGACACCTCGAACCTCTCCTGGACAAGAACATCGGGTCTGTATATGGTAATCTTTCAATCTGAGTTAAGTGATAGGTTGCAGTTTCATCCAATATGATATATTTGACACCTCGAACCGCGCGCGGACAAGAATTTCGGGTTTGTATATGGTAATCTTGCAACCTGAGTTAAGTGATAGGTTGCATTTTCATCCAATATGATATATTTGACCCCTCGAACATCGCTCCGACGAGAACATCGGGTCTGTATATGGTAATCTTGCAACCTGAGTTAAGTGATAGGTTGCAGTTTCATCCAATCTGATATATTTGACACCTAGAACCTCGCCTGGACAAGAACATCGGGTCTGTATATGGTAATCTTGCAATCTGAGTTAAGTGATAAGTTGCAGTTTCATCCAATCTGATATATTTGACACCTCGAACCTCGCCCGGACCAGAACATCGGGTCTGTATATGGTATTATTGAAACCTGAGTTAAGTGATAGGTTGCAGTTTCATCCAATATGATATATTTGACACCTCGAACCGCGCGCGGACAAGAATTTCGGGTTTGTATATGGTAATCTTGCAACCTGAGTTAAGTGATAGGTTGCATTTTCATCCAATATGATATATTTGACCCCTCGAACATCGCTCCGACGAGAACATCGGGTCTGTATATGGTAATCTTGCAACCTGAGTTAAGTGATAGGTTGCAGTTTCATCCAATCTGATATATTTGACACCTGGAACCTCGCCCGGACCAGAACATCGGGTCTGTATATGGTAATATTGAAACCTGAGTTAAGTGATAGGTTGCAGTTTCATCCAATCTGATATATTTGACACCTAGAACCTCGCCTGGACAAGAACATCGGTTCTGTATATGGTAATCTTGCAATCTGAGTTAAGTGATAAGTTGCAGTTTCATCCAATCTGATATATTTGACACCTCGAACCTCGCGCGGACCAGAATTTAGGGATTGTATATGGTAATCTTGCAACCTGAGTTAAGTGATAGGTTGCATTTTCATCCAATCTGATATATTTGACACCTCGAACATCGCTCCGACGAGAACATCGGTTCTGTATATGGTAATCTTGCAACCTGAGGTAAGTGATAGGTTGCGGTTTCATCCAATCTGATATATTTGACACCTGGAACCTCGCCCGGACCAGAACAGCGGGTCTGTATATGGTAATCTTGAAACCCGAGTTAAGTGATAGGTTGCAGTTTCATCCAATCTGATATATTTGACACCTAGAACCTCGCCCGGACCAGAACATCGGGTCTGTATATGGTAATCTTGCAACCTGAGTTAAGTGATAGGTTGCAGTTTCATCCAATCTGATATATTTGACACCTCGAACCTCGCGCGGACCAGAATTTCGGGTTTGTATATGGTAATCTTGCAACCTGAGTTAAGTGATAGGTTGCATATTCATCCAATCTGATATATTTGTCACATCGAACATCGCTGCGACGAGGACATCGGGTCTGTATATGGTAATCTTGAAACCTGAGTTAAGTGATAGGTTGCAGTTTCATCCAATCTGATATATTTGACACCTAGAACCTCGCCCGGACCAGAACATCGGGTCTGTATATGGTAATCTTGAAACCTGAGTTAAGTGATAGGTTGCAGTTTCATCCAATCTGATATATTTGACACCTAGAACCTCGCCCGGACCAGAACATCGGGTCTGTAAATGGTAATCTTGCAACCTAAGTTAAGTGATAGGTTGCAGTTTTATCCAATCTGATATATTTGATACCTCGAACCTCGCCCGGACCAGAAAATCGGTTCTGTATATGGTAATCTTGCAACCTGAGTTAAGTGATAGGTTGCAGTTTTATCCAATATGATATATTTTACACACCGAACCTCGAGTGGACCAGAACAACGGGTCTTTATATGGTAATCTTGCAACCTGAGTTAAGTGATAGGTTGTAGTTTCATCTAATCTGATATTTTTTACACATCGAACCTCGCCCGGACCAGAACATCGGGTCTCTATATGGTAATCTTGAAACCTGAGTTAAGTGATAGGTTGCAGTTTCATCCAATCTGATATATTTGACACCTCGAACCTCGCCTGGACAAGAACATCGGGTCTGTATATGGTAATCTTGCAATCTGAGTTAAGTGATAGGTTGCAGTTTCATCCAATATGATATATTTGACACCTCGAACCTCGCGCGGACAAGAATTTCGGGTTTGTATATGGTAATCTTGCAACCTGAGTTAAGTGATAGGTTGCATTTTCATCCAATATGATATATTTGACCCCTCGAACATCGCTCCGACGAGAACATCGGGTCTGTATATGGTAATCTTGCAACCTGAGTTAAGTGATAGGTTGCAGTTTCATCCAATCTGATATATTTGACACCTGGAACCTCGCCCGGACCAGAACATCGGGTCTGTATATGGTAATATTGAAACCTGAGTTAAGTGATAGGTTGCAGTTTCATCCAATCTGATATATTTGACACCTAGAACCTCGCCTGGACAAGAACATCGGGTCTGTATATGGTAATCTTGCAATCTGAGTTAAGTGATAAGTTGCAGTTTCATCCAATCTGATATATTTGACACCTCGAACCTCGCGCGGACCAGAATTTCGGGAATGTATATGGTAATCTTGCAACCTGAGTTAAGTGATAGGTTGCATTTTCATCCAATCTGATATATTTGACACCTCGAACATCGCTCCGACGAGAACATCGGGTATGTATATGGTAATCTTGCAACCTGAGTTAAGTGATAGGTTACGGTTTCATCCAATCTGATATATTTGACACCTGGAACCTCGCCCATACCAGAACAGCGGGTCTGTATATGGTAATCTTGAAACCCGAGTTAAGTGATAGGTTGCAGTTTCATCCAATCTGATATATTTGACACCTAGAACCTCTCCCGGACCAGAACATCGGATCTGTATATGGTAATCTTGCAACCTGAGTTAAGTGATAGGTTGCAGTTTCATCCAATCTGATATATTTGACACCTCGAACATCGCGCGGACCAGAATTTCTGGTTTGTATATGGTAATCTTGCAACCTGAGTTAAGTGATAGGTTGCATTTTCATCCAATCTGATATATTTGTCACATCGAACATCGCTCCGACGAGGACATCGGGTCTGTATATGGTAATCTTGCAACCTGAGTTAAGTGATAGGTTGCAGTTTCATCCAATCTGATATATTTGACACCTCAAACCTCGCTCCGACGAGAACATCGGGTATGTATATGGTAATCTTGCAACCTGAGTTAAGTGATAGGTTACAGTTTCATCCAATCTGATATATATTTGACACCTAGAACCTCGCCCCGACCAGAATATCGGGTCTGTATTTGGTAATCTTGCAACTTGAGTTAAGTGATAGGTTGCAGTTTCATCCAATCTGATATATTTGACACCTCGAACCTTGCTCGGACCAAAACATCGGGTCTGTATATGGTAATCTTGCAACCTGAGTTAAGTGATATGTTGCAGTTTTATCCAATCTAATATATTTGACACCTCGAACCTCGCCCCGACGAGAACATCGGGTCTGTATATGGTAATCTTGCAACCTGAGTTAAGTGATAGGTTGCAGTTTTATCCAATCTGATATATTTTACACACCGAACCTCGAGTGGACCAGAACAACGGGTCTTTATATGGTAATCTTGCAACCTGAGTTAAGTGATAGGTTGTAGTTTCATGTAATCTGATATATTTGACACAACGAACCTCGCCCGGACCAGAACATCGGGTCTGTATATGGTAATATTGAAACCTGAGTTAAGTGATAGGTTGCAGTTTCATCCAATCTGATATATTTGACACCTCGAACCTCGCCTGGACAAGAACATCGGGTTTGTATATGGTAATCTTGCAATCTGAGTTAAGTGATAGGTTGCAGTTTCATCCAATATGATATATTTGACACCTCGAACCTCGCGCGGGCCAGAATTTCGGGTTTGTATATGGTAATCTTGCAACCTGAGTTAAGTGATAGGTTGCATTTTCATCCAATATGATATATTTGACACCTCGAACATCGCTCCGATGAGAACATCGGGTCTGTATATGGTAATCTTGCAACCTGAGTTAAGTGATAGGTTGCAGTTTCATCCAATCTGATATATTTGACACCTGGAACCTCGCCCGGACCAGAACATCGGGTCTGTATATGGTAATATTGAAACCTGAGTTAAGTGAT
>NC_039367.1:142488270-142495859 GCF_003573695.1 Papaver somniferum
GTCTGTATATGGTAATCTTGCAACCTGAGTTAAGTGATGGGTTGCAGTTTCATTCAATCTGATATATTTGACACCTCGAACCTCGCGCAGACCCGAACATCGGGTTTGTATATGGTAATCTTGAAACCTGAGTTAAGTGATAGGTTGCAGTTTCATCCAATATGATATATTTGACACCTAGAATCTCGCCCCGACCAGAATATCGGGTCTGTATTTGGTAATCTTGCAACTTGAGTTAAGTGATAGGTTGCAGTTTCATCCAATCTGATATATTTGACGCCTCGAACCTTGCTCGGACCAGAACATCGGGTCTGTATATGGTAATCTTGCAACCTGAGTTAAGTGATAGGTTGCAGTTTTATCCAATCTGATATATTTGACACCTAGAACCTCGCCTGGACAAGAACATCGGGTCTGTATATGGTAATCTTGCAATCTGAGTTAAGTGATAAGTTGCAGTTTCATCCAATCTGATATATTTGACACCTCGAACCTCGCCCGGACCAGAACATCGGGTCTGTATATGGTATTATTGAAACCTGAGTTAAGTGATAGGTTGCAGTTTCATCCAATATGATATATTTGACACCTCGAACCGCGCGCGGACAAGAATTTCGGGTTTGTATATGGTAATCTTGCAACCTGAGTTAAGTGATAGGTTGCATTTTCATCCAATATGATATATTTGACCCCTCGAACATCGCTCCGACGAGAACATCGGGTCTGTATATGGTAATCTTGCAACCTGAGTTAAGTGATAGGTTGCAGTTTCATCCAATCTGATATATTTGACACCTAGAACCTCGCCTGGACAAGAACATCGGGTCTGTATATGGTAATCTTGCAATCTGAGTTAAGTGATAAGTTGCAGTTTCATCCAATCTGATATATTTGACACCTCGAACCTCGCCCGGACCAGAACATCGGGTCTGTATATGGTATTATTGAAACCTGAGTTAAGTGATAGGTTGCAGTTTCATCCAATATGATATATTTGACACCTCGAACCGCGCGCGGACAAGAATTTCGGGTTTGTATATGGTAATCTTGCAACCTGAGTTAAGTGATAGGTTGCATTTTCATCCAATATGATATATTTGACCCCTCGAACATCGCTCCGACGAGAACATCGGGTCTGTATATGGTAATCTTGCAACCTGAGTTAAGTGATAGGTTGCAGTTTCATCCAATCTGATATATTTGACACCTAGAACCTCGCCTGGACAAGAACATCGGGTCTGTATATGGTAATCTTGCAATCTGAGTTAAGTGATAAGTTGCAGTTTCATCCAATCTGATATATTTGACACCTCGAACCTCGCGCGGACCAGAATTTCGGGTTTGTATATGGTAATCTTGCAACCTGAGTTAAGTGATAGGTTGCATTTTCATCCAATCTGATATATTTGACACCTCGAACATCGCTCCGACGAGAACATCGGGTATGTATATGGTAATCTTGCAACCTGAGTTAAGTGATAGGTTACGGTTTCATCCAATCTGATATATTTGACACCTGGAACCTCGCCCATACCAGAACAGCGGGTCTGTATATGGTAATCTTGAAACCCGAGTTAAGTGATAGGTTGCAGTTTCATCCAATCTGATATATTTGACACCTAGAACCTCTCCCGGACCAGAACATCGGATCTGTATATGGTAATCTTGCAACCTGAGTTAAGTGATAGGTTGCAGTTTCATCCAATCTGATATATTTGACACCTCGAACATCGCGCGGACCAGAATTTCTGGTTTGTATATGGTAATCTTGCAACCTGAGTTAAGTGATAGGTTGCATTTTCATCCAATCTGATATATTTGTCACATCGAACATCGCTCCGACGAGGACATCGGGTCTGTATATGGTAATCTTGCAACCTGAGTTAAGTGATAGGTTGCAGTTTCATCCAATCTGATATATTTGACACCTGGAACCTCGCCCGGACCAGAACATCGGGTCTGTATATGGTAATCTTGAAACCTGAGTTAAGTGATAGGTTGCAGTTTCATCCAATCTGATATATTTGACACCTAGAACCTCGCCCGGACCAGAACATCGGTTCTGTAAATGGTAATATTGCAACCTAAGTTAAGTGTTAGGTTGCAGTTTCATCAAATCTGATATATTTGATACCTCGAACCTCGCCCGGACCAGAACATCGGTTCTGTATATGGTAATCTTGCAACCTGAGTTAAGTGATAGGTTGCAGTTTCATCCAATCTGATATATTTGACACCTCGAACCTCGCTCCGACGAGAACATCGGGTATGTATATGGTAATCTTGCAACCTGAGTTAAGTGATAGGTTACAGTTTCATCCAATCTGATATATTTAACACCTAGAACCTCGCCCCGACCAGAACATCGGGTCTGTATTTGGTAATCTTGCAACCTGAGTTAAGTGATAGGTTGCAGTTTCATCCAATCTGATTTATTTGACACCTCAAACCTTGCCCGGACCAGAACATCGGGTTTGTCTATGGTAATTTTGCAACCTGAGTTAAGTGATAGGTTGCAGTTTTATCTAATCTGATATATTTGACACCTCAAACCTCACCCCGACGAGAACATCGGGTCTGTATAATGTAATCTTACAACCTGAGTTAAGTGATAGGTTGCAGTTTCATCCAATCTGATATATTTGACACCTTAAACCTCGCGCGGACCAGAGCATCGGGTCTGTATATGGTAATCTTGCAACCTGAGTTAAGTGATAGGTTGCAGTTTCATCCAATCTGATATATTTGACACCTCGAACCTCGCGCGGACCAGTATATCGGGTCTGTATATGGTAATCTTGCAACCTGAGTTAAGTGATAGGTTGTAGTTTCATCCAATCTGATATATTTGACACATCGAACCTTGCCCAGACCAGAACATCGGGTCTGTATATGGTAATCTTGCAACCTGAGTTAAGTGATGGGTTGCAGTTTCATTCAATCTGATATATTTGACACCTCGAACCTCGCGCAGACCCGAACATCGGGTTTGTATATGGTAATCTTGAAACCTGAGTTAAGTGATAGGTTGCAGTTTCATCCAATATGATATATTTGACACCTAGAACCTCGCCCCGACCAGAATATCGGGTCTGTATTTGGTAATCTTGCAACTTGAGTTAAGTGATAGGTTGCAGTTTCATCCAATCTGATATATTTGACACCTCGAACCTTGCTCGGACCAGAACATCGGGTCTGTATATGGTAATCTTGCAACCTGAGTTAAGTGATAGGTTGCAGTTTTATCCAATCTGATATATTTGACACCTCGAACCTCGCCCCGACGAGAACATCGTGTCTGTATATGGTAATCTTGCAACCTGAGTTAAGTGATACATTGCAGTTTCATCCAATATGATATATTTGACACCTCGAACCTCGCGCGGACCAGAATTTCGGGTTTGTATATGGTAATCTTGCAACCTGAGTTAAGTGATAGGTTGCATTTTCATCCAATATGATATATTTGACACCTCGACCATCGCTCCGACGAGAACATCGGGTCTGTATATGGTAATCTTGCAACCAGAGTTAAGTGATAGGTTGTAGTTTCATCCAATCTGATATATTTGACACCTGGAACCTCGCCCGGACCAGAACATCGGGTCTGTAAATGGTAATATTGAAACCTGAGTTAAGTGATAGGTTGCAGTTTCATCCAATCTTATATATTTGACACCTAGAACCTCGCCTGGACAAGAACATCGGGTCTGTATATGGTAATCTTGCAATCTGAGTTAAGTGATAAGTTGCAGTTTCATCCAATCTGATATATTTGACACCTCGAACCTCGCCCGGACCAGAACATCGGGTCTGTATATGGTAATATTGAAACCTGAGTTAAGTGATAGGTTGCAGTTTCATCCAATCTGATATATTTGACACCTAGAACCTCGCCTGGACAAGAACATCGGGTCTGTATATGGTAATCTTGCAATCTGAGTTAAGTGATAATTTGCAGTTTCATCCAATCTGATATATTTGACACCTCGAACCTCGCGCGGACCAGAATTTCGGGTTTGTATATGGTAATCTTGCAACCTGAGTTAAGTGATAGGTTGCATTTTCATCCAATATGATATATTTGACACCTCGAAAATTGCTCCGACGAGAACATCGGGTCTGTATATGGTAATCTTGCAACCTGAGTTAAGTGATAGGTTGCAGTTTCATCCAATCTGATATATTTGACACCTGGAACCTCGCCCGGACCAGAACATCGGGTCTGTATATGGTAATATTGAAACCTGAGTTAAGTGATAGGTTGCAGTTTCATCCAATCTGATATATTTCACACCTAGAACCTCGCCCGAACCAGAACATCGGGTCTGTATATGGTAATCTTGCAACCTAAGTTAAGTGTTAGGTTGCAATTTCATCCAATATGATATATTTGATACCTCGAACCTCGCCCGGACCAGAACATCGGTTCTGTATATGGTAATCTTGCAACCTGAGTTAAGTGATACGTTGCAGTTTCATCCAATCTGATATATTTGACACCTCGAACCTCGCTCCGACGAGAACATCGGGTATGTATATGGTAATCTTGCAACCTGAGTTAAGTGATAGGTTACAGTTTCATCCAATCTGATAAATTTGACACCTAGAACCTCGCCCCGACCAGAACATCGGGTCTGTATTTGGTAATCTTGCAACCTGAGTTAAGTGATAGGTTGCAGTTTCATCCAATCTGATTTATTTGACACCTAAAACCTTTCCCGGACCAGAACATCGGGTTTGTATATGGTAATTTTGCAACCTGAGTTAAGTGATAGGTTGCAGTTTTATCTAATATGATATATTTGACACCTCAAACCTCACGCCGACGAGAACATCGGGTCTGTATAATGTAATCTTACAACCTGAGTTAAGTGATAGGTTGCAGTTTCATCCAATCTGATATATTTGACACCTTAAACCTCGCGCGGACCAGAATATCGGGTCTGTATATGGTAATCTTGCAACCTGAGTTAAGTGATAGGTTGCAGTTTCATCCAATCTGATATATTTGACACCTCGAACCTCGCGCGGACCAGAATATCGGGTCTGTATATGGTAATCTTGCAACCTGAGTTAAGTGATAGGTTGTAGTTTCATCCAATCTGATATATTTGACACATCGAACCTTGCCCGGACCAGAACATCGGGTCTGTATATGGTAATCTTGCAACCTGAGTTAAGTGATGGGTTGCAGTTTCATCCAATATGATATATTTGACACCTCGAACCTCGCGCGGACCAGAACATCGGGTCTGTATATGGTAATCTTGAAACCTGAGTTAAGTGATAAGTTGCAGTTTCATCCAATATGATATATTTGACACCTAGAACCTCGCCCCGACCAGAATATCGGGTCTTTATTTGGTAATCTTGCAACTTGAGTTAAGTGATAGGTTGCAGTTTCATCCAATCTGATATATTTGACACCTCGAACCTTGCTCGGACCAGAACATCGGGTCTGTATATGGTAATCTTGCAACCTGAGTTAAGTGATAGGTTGCAGTTTTATCCAATATGATATATTTGACATCTCGAACCTCGCCCCGACGAGAACATCGGGTCTGTATATGGTAATCTTGCAACCTCAGTTAAGTGATAGGTTGCAGTTTCATCCAATATGATATATTTGACACATCGAACCTCGCGCGGACCAGAATTTCGGGTTTGTATATGGTAATCTTGTAACCTGAGTTAAGTGATAGGTTGCATTTTCATCCAATATGATATATTTGACACCTCGAAAATTGCTCCGACGAGAACATCGGGTCTGTATATGGTAATCTTGCAACCTGAGTTAAGTGATAGGTTGCAGTTTCATCCAATCTGATATATTTGACACCTGGAACCTCGCCCGGACCAGAACATCGGGTCTGTATATGGTAATATTGAAACCTGAGTTAAGTGATAGGTTGCAGTTTCATCCAATCTGATATATTTGACACCTAGAACCTCGCCTGGACAAGAACATCGGGTCTGTATATGGTAATCTTGCAATCTGAGTTAAGTGATAATTTGCAGTTTCATCCAATCTGATATATTTGACACCTCGAACCTCGCGCGGACCAGAATTTCGGGTTTGTATATGGTAATCTTGCAACCTGAGTTAAGTGATAGGTTGCATTTTCATCCAATATGATATATTTGACACCTCGAAAATTGCTCCGACGAGAACATCGGGTCTGTATATGGTAATCTTGCAACCTGAGTTAAGTGATAGGTTGCGGTTTCATCCAATCTAATATATTTGACACCTTGAACCTCGCCCAGACCAGAACAGCGGGTCTGTATATGGTAATCTTGAAACCTGAGTTAAGTGATAGGTTGCAGTTTCATCCAATCTGATATATTTGACACCTAGAACCTCGCCCGGACCAGAAAATCGGGTCTGTATATGGTATTCTTGCTACCTGAGTTAAGTGATAGCTTGCAGTTTCATCCAATCTGATATATTTGACACCTCGAACCTCGCGCGGACCAGAATTTCGGTTTGGTATATGGTAATCTTGCAACCTTAGTTAAGTGATAGGTTGCATTTTCATCCAATCTGATATATTTGTCACCTCGAACATCGCTCCGACGAGGACATAGGGTCTGTATATGGTAATCTTGCACCCTGAGTTAAGTGATAGGTTGCAGTTTCATCCAATCTGATATATTTGACACCTGGAACCTCGCCCGGACCAGAACATCGGGTCTGTATATGGTAATCTTGAAACCTGAGTTAAGTGATAGGTTGCAGTTTCATCCAATTTGATATATTTGACACCTAGAACCTCGCCCGGACCAGAACATCGGGTCTGTATATGGTAATCTTGCAACCTAAGTTAAGTGTTAGGTTGTAGTTTCATCCAATCTGATATATTTGATACCTCGAACCTCGCCCGGACCAGAACATCGGTTTTGTATATGGTAATCTTGCAACCTGAGTTAAGTGATAGGTTGCAGTTTCATCCAATCTGATATATTTGACACCTCGAACCTCGCTCCGACGAGAACATCGGGTATGCATATGGTAATCTTGCAACCTGAGTTAAGTGATAGGTTACAGTTTCATCCAATCTGATATATTTGACACCTAGAACCTCGCCCCGACCAGAACATCGGGTCTGTATTTGGTAATCTTGCAACCTGAGTTAAGTGATAGGTTGCAGTTTCATCCAATCTGATTTATTTGACACCTCAAACCTTGCCCGGACCAGAACATCGGGTTTGTATATGGTAATTTTGCAACCTGAGTTAAGGGATAGGTTGCAGTTTTACCTAATCTGATATATTTGACACCTCAAACCTCACCCCGACGAGAACATCGGGTCTGTATAATGTAATCTTACAACCTGAGTTAAGTGATAGGTTGCAGTTTCATCCAATCTGATATATTTGACACCTTAAACCTCGCGCGGACCAGAATATCGGGTCTGTATATGGTAATCTTGCAACCTGAGTTAAGTGATAGGTTGCAGTTTCATCCAATCTGATATATTTGACACCTCGAACCTCGCGCGGACCAGAATATCGGGTCTGTATATGGTAATCTTGTAACCTGAGTTAAGTGATAGGTTGTAGTTTCATCCAATCTGATATATTGG
>NC_039367.1:142496341-142517137 GCF_003573695.1 Papaver somniferum
GAACATCGGGTCTGTATATGGTAATCTTGAAACCTGAGTTAAGTGATAGGTTGCAGTTTCATCCAATATGATATATTTGACACCTAGAACCTCGCCCTGACCAGAATATCGGGTCTGTATTTGGTAATCTTGCAACTTGAGTTAAGTGATAGGTTGCAGTATCATCCAATCTGATATATTTGACACCTCGAACCTTGCTCGGACCAGAACATCGGGTCTGTATATGGTAATCTTGCAACCTGAGTTAAGTGATAGGTTGCAGTTTTATCCAATATGATATATTTGACACCTCGAACCTCGCCCCGACGAGAACATCGGGTCTGTATATGGTAATCTTGCAACCTGAGTTAAGTGATAGGTTGCAGTTTTATCCAATCTGATATATTTTACACACCGAACCTCGAGTGGACCAGAACAACGGGTCTTTATATGGTAATCTTACAACAAGTGATAGGTTGTAGTTTCATGTAATCTGATATATTTGACACATCGAACCTCGCCCGGAACAGAACATCGGGTCTGTATATGGTATTCTTGAAACCTGAGTTAAGTGATAGGTTGCAGTTTCATCCAATATGATATATTTGTCACCTAGAACCTCGCCTGGACAAGAACATCGGGTCTGTATATGGTAATCTTGCAATCTGAGTTGAGTGATAGGTTGCAGTTTCATCCAATATGATATATTTGACACCTCGAACCTCGCGCGGACCAGAATATCGGGTTTGTATATGGTAATCTTGCAACCTGAGTTAAGTGATAGGTTGCATTTTCATCCAATCTGATATATTTGACACCTCGAACCTCGCTCCGACGAGAACATCGGGCATGTATATGGTAATCTTGCAACCTGAGTTAAGTGATAGGTTGCAGTTTCATCCAATCTGATATATTTTACACCTGGAACTTCGCCCGGACCAGAACATCGGGTCTGTATATGGTAATCTTGAAACCTGAGTTAAGTGATAGGTTGCAGTTTCATCCAATCTGATATATTTGACACCTAGAACCTCGCCCGGACCAGAACATCGGGTCTGTATATGGTAATCTTGCAACCTGAGTTAAGTGTTAGGTTGCAGTTTCATCCAATCTGATATATTTGATACGTCGAACCTCGCCCGGACCAGAACATCGGGTCTGTATATGGTAATCTTGCAACCTGAGTTAAGTGATAGGTTGCAGTTTCATCCAATCTGATATATTTGACACCTCGAACCTCGCTCCGACGAGAACATCGGGTATGTATATGGTAATCTTGCAACCTGAGTTAAGTGATAGGTTGCAGTTTCATCCAATCTGATATATTTGACACCTAGAACCTCGCCCCGACCAGAACATCGGGTCTGTATTTGGTAATCTTGCAACCTGGGTTAAGTGATAGGTTGCAGTTTTATCCAATCTGATATATTTGACACCTCAAACCTTGCCCGGACCAGAACATCGGGTCTGTATATGGTAATTTTGCAACCTGAGTTAAGTGATAGGTTGCAGTTTAATCCAATCTGATATATTTGACACCTAAAACCTCACCCAGACGAGAACATCGGGTCTGTATAATGTAAACCAAAAGCTCTGCCCTCCCTCTCTATCCAAGGGATGGAAGGGCAGAGGCCTTTGGTGTCCCCTCCAGTCAAGAATTGGGTCCTCACAATCACTAGCCAATATAATAAATATGCTTTTATCTCATTCCTTTATTCGTTCATGGTTCGATATTATGGTGTCCTAGGCGTAGAGGAACCACACCAATCCATCCCGAACTTGGTGGTTAAACTTTACTGCGGTGACGATACTGTAGGGGAGGTCCTGCGGAAAAATAGCTCGACGCCAGGATGATAAAAAGCTTAACACCTCTCATTCTTATTACTTATTCAATATGAAAAAAAATGAAAAGGTCGTTTTCTTCAAAACCCCAATTATTACATCCCTTCTCTCCCACTTCACACCTCGGAAGGCACCCTTCTTCTAGAGATAAACGAGCTTTCCACATCTTCTTAACCCGAAATGAAATGGCTGAGGAAAGGTTCCTTTTTTAGGGTACTCCCGAGAACAGATCCTGTGGAGACGGGGTGGGGCCTGTAGCTCATAGGATTAGAGCACGTGGCTACGAACCACGGTGTCGGGGGTTCGAATCCCTCCTCGCCCACAACTGGCCCAAAAGGGAAGGACCTTTCCTTTACCTCTGGGGGTAGGAAAATACTGATCGGGATAGTGGACCCAAAGTTATGTAACTTGGGTGTGAGTCTTTTGTCGAAACGGAATGGTCTTACTTTTTTTTTTCTTATTTATCGCGAATGATTCCATCATGAAAAAATTTATGCCCGCCCCGAATCCATATTCTTCCTCAGTCAGGCATATTCTTCCTCAGTCAGGCATATTCTTCCTCAGTCAGGCATATTATTGGAATCGATACACGAATCACCTTAACTATAAGAAGCCGCGTAGGGGGATTAGTCCGAGTGGAGAGAAAAAAAAAAGGATTGAACTGAAAATCTTTTCTGGAGATATCCATTTTCCTGGAGAGACAGATAAGATATCCTGGCATAGCGGCATCTTAATACCGCCGGGAACAGGAAAAAAAAATGTCGGGGATTCAAAAAAATTGAAAAATTGGATCTATGTCCAACGGATCACACCTATAAAGAAAAAGTTTTTTGTTTTGGTTCGACCCGTAGTCACATATGAAATAGCGGACGGGATAAATTTAGCAACGCTTTTCCCCACGACCTATTGCAGGAAAGGGATAATGTGCAACTTCGAGTTGTCAATTATATCCTTTATGGAAATGGAAAACCCATTCGAGGGATTTATCACACAAGTATTCAATTAGTTCTAACTTGTTTAGTATTGAATTGGAACCGAACTTTTTGGATCCTCTACTATTCTATGTTCTTTCCGAAAGTGTGTCAATCCCTATGTTGTGCGGAGCTGAGTATCTTATATTTGCAGAGAGAATTTCCTCTTCTTAACTGTCGAGTACCCCTAGGTTTCCTCGTCTTGATTTGCTTCTACCTTAACTGTCGAGTACCCCTAGGTTTCCGAGATTCCCCATGAGGCAGAACGAATGCATAACGGAGGTTATTTCGAAGGTGGAGACGCTGTAGGCTTCTTACAGCACACATTGGATACGTTAAGGGAACTCGGGGTTCATGCCCCCGATTATTTAGACGCAGTTAAAGATCTGTTCTAAGCTTCTCTTAAAGCGTTTTTAGTTCTTTAAAGTCTGTAGATGCTCTGTTTGCTTTAATGATGGCATTCCTAATCCGCGATGGCAGAATTTTTCTGGACCCCGTGATTGTTTTGTTTGAGTAGTGTACAACAACCTTAACCGCACAAGCCTGGGCCTACCTCCATCCCGAAGTAGAAGGCGCTCTGGTGGGATCCTCACGGACAGAAAAAGATTGCAGTCAGTTTGATAATGATCGAGTGACATTGCTTCTTCGGTCCGAACCCCGAAATGAAATGGCTGAGGAAAGGTTGCTTTTTTAGGGTACTCCCGAGAACAGATCCTGTGGAGACGGGGTGGGGCCTGTAGCTCAGAGGATTAGAGCACGTGGATACGAACCATGGTGTCGGGGGTTCGAATACCTCCTCGCCCACAACTGGCCCAAAAGGGAAGGACCTTTCCTTTACCTCTGGGGGTAGGAAAATACTGATCGTCGCTCCTACACGAAGGGCAGCTGTTAGCGGAATCAGAGCTCTTGGGTAAGAAGGCAGGAAAAAGTTAACACTAGGCTCAGCGAAAGACGATGGAAAAGGATACTTGTAGGCGTGTAGGATTGCCGTAACGTAATATGAATGGTTGAATGCTTCCAAAATGGATTTGAATAATGTTCTTTCTTTTATCCTTATTCGGCGCTTGTTTTTGAGTTGGTGTAAAAGAGGGCTAAGCCTAAGAATTCCAAGAGTTCGCTTTTTCATTTTAGCTTGAATACTTCAAGCCAAGATCAGGACGATGGGTGAGAGATAGGGGCTTGCGCGTCGTTATCAGTACCTGTTTTAGAGCGATATAACCTCGTTGTCCGCCTCTTAATGTCCAGGTCTTTCCCCGTCCCTCTCTCTCGATGTGGTGCCTTTCATTCGGCTTTGTCAACACTTTCTCGCAATGCCGGAAGGTAGGATTTCAGGTCTTTTCCCCAGCTATGAATCTTCATCAATGGCATAGTATTAAGAGATACAGACATTTTATATTTGATCTTCGATATGATTATAAATCACTATTTTAGGTATCATACGTCCATCATTATAGAACAACGGAGTTACCGTTCGATCCCACCTCTTTCTGTTCAAGATTCCTGACTTAATGCCCTTTTTTCACAAGACATTTGGTTGAGAAGGATTTGGTAAACCTAGAGATCATATTCTGGTAGAGGGTAAATCTGTTCTTTCTGCTTCTGTGTATGCTTATCTTTTAGCATTCGCCTATGCGGAAATGCTGCTTTGAATTACATATTTATATATAGCTAGGCGAAAGAGCAAAAAAGGGAGTGGTTTCAATAGAAGTTGCAATAAAAACTACTAGAATTCACTACATGGAACTATGCCCGCTTTGGTTATCTTATCCTAGCATTGCTAACTTTCTCGACAGGACCGATCTTTAAGCGTGAAATCGCTTTTTCATCCCCCCGAAAAGTTTATAGTTGCAGAAAGCCTTTCTCGAGGAAGTCCACCCTTTTAGGGTTCCATCGACTCATCAAGGTTAAGTAAGCTGTCTATATCCGTCTGACACCTTGACTTCATCGCCTTACTCGCGTCAATATCAACAGCAGATGAATGAGATCTTCTTTCAACGAGGTGGAAATCCGCCCTTTCAAGATAACTAACTGATATTGAGGAACCAGCTAAGCGATCTGCCAAAGGATTCAACTTATTTACCAAGCGCTGATCCAGACATGTTACCAACTGAACCAAGATCACCAACTAAGTTTGCCAAGCCTAGCAGAGTCATTCCATCAAATGCACCACAAAATGCTTCATAAACAGAGTTTTAATAAAGAAGTTTACTTAGATAAACTGGCGTTTTCACTTTCAAATAAGTTTCAGCATCTCTAACAGTTCCGAATTAAGCAAGGTCTGAAATAGATCCACCAGAAGGATTGAATCCTGTTTTGAACTAAGAAATGGGGGTTTTCCAGAGAAGTCAGAGATTAGACTTCTGATCCGGTAATATTTGTAATGGCTCTTTTATTGCTCCTTTTAGCTATAAAGACAGAGATAGCTTTTTACAGTTAGCAAATGAGATTGCAAAAGCTATATCAGTTAGTTTAATCAAGAAGTCAGATGCCCAGAAGGAGTTGTGAGGGAGAACTCCGATTGTTTACGATTTTCAACAGACGAGATCAGATCGTAGAATAGAGAAGGATTTTCTTCCACTACTGAATCAGAAGTAGCTGCTTAGGTTTCATATAGTTGAATAGGAAAAAGACTCCGCAATTAGTGCACATGAAAAAAAAGAGGTTCTGTCCGTGAATCAGATCTGGGATGTTCGGGAGAGTTGTTGCAAGAGGTAGTGAAACTTTCGAATCAGCTGTGATTGAATCAGTAAGCGCAGCAGATCCGGATCCTAGTGCTTTCGACAGATCCTTCATTTCAGTACTTTCCCTCCCGGTAAGAAAACGTATGCGCGTGACTAATCGCACAACATCGATGGCAAGCAGATGACTCTTTCATGATTGGACTTAGCAGCAGTGGTGGATCATCATATATCTGGCTATCTGATCTCTCCGATCTGCTTGTGTGTTTCTCATAGGTCTCCCTCCTTGTCCCTATCTCTCAATGTAATGAGACCTACTGAAAGGAAAGACTCGTTTCTCCGCCAATCTTTATAGAGAGGGATCAAAATTCAACCTATTGGAACTTCAGGCGTTAAAGGAGCTGATGGTAAGGAGATTATTAATCCCAAAAAACCATCCAAGGGTGGCGAGGTCATTCTTGCATGGGCTTTGCTTTGATGATGGGTAGGCTTGTTGTGCTTTGGCCCTTCTGGCTCTTCGAGATCAAAGGCTGACGCAAGGCACTACATCTTATATTTGTTTATATAGAGATGTTCTATTAGTTTATATAGTTCTTTCTATCATGCGTCTCGAGACACTTGAATCAATGTAACTCAGTGATTCTAAGAAGGGCTTGGAAGAAGAGAAAATGAAATAACGAACAACCGCGTTGGTCGTAATAGATCGACTTTTATGCTAGTTCTTGCTCCAGCATGAAAGTTCCATTTTAGGGAAGGACGACGTACCATGATACTTTCTGTTTTGTCGAGCCCTGCTTTGGTCTCTGGTTAAATAGAAGCTCTAGAAGCTTCACCTAGTTCACTCGCCAAGTCTCTTTGCATCCATGGCTGAAACGACAACAGACAGCGCAGGCACCTAGCAATGGCTCCCTTCTTACCAGAAATGACGGACTCCGACATAAGACTCGACTTGTTAGATATTACGGAGGTTCAGTGAGCACCATGCCGAATCTCTCTACCATTTTCTTCTCTTCCACTTTGGCCAATAACATATATTCCGTAAAAGTAAATTGCGAACCCTTGTATATCCTCTGATCCTGGGAGACTACCAAAGTTGCAGCAATCTTCATGCAACTCCAGACAATGCAAGACTCAAAATGGACCGCTTCCGCGGATGAGGGACGGTCTGGCTAAGCAAGCCCTTATTCAGAAGCTCTAGATTCAGGCGATTACCTGTTAGTAATCTGTTCTCCGTACAACAATGTGTTGAACTACTTCAACAAGTCTGCGCGTGAGGTATCCAGCATCTGAAGTTCGTACAGCAGTATCCACAACGCCCTTGCGGGCTCCGTAACAGGAAATTATATATTCCGTTAAAGAGAGCCCTTCGCGTAAATTGCTTTGAATGGGTAAATCAATCATTTGTCCTTGGGGATCCGACATTAATCCTCTCATACCTACTAATTGGTGTACTTGAGATGCATTTCCCCTAGCTCCCGAAAAAGACATTATATGGACTGGATTTAAAGGGTCAGTCATCCTGAAATTAGGATTCATTTCTTGTCGCAAATATTCACTTGTAGCATACCATATCTCAATGGATTGACGTAATTTTTCTACCGCGTGTACATTTCCATAATGGTGGTGTTTTTCCAAAATCAAACTTTGTTGTTCCGCATCTTGGACTAGCCATCCCTTAGAAGGTATTGTTAAAAGATCATCAATTCCTAATGCAATGGATGTAGCAGTGGCTTGATGGAAACCAAGAGTATTTACTTGATCCAGTATGTGCGATGTATATTCCATTCCAAAGTGATCTATTAATCTGCTAATAAGTCGTTTTATGGCAGTTCCATCTATCGCTTTATTGTGAAAGACCAGATCGGCCCTTTCTGCCATAAGTACCTCCATATTCCGCTGAGTAGGATTCGACAATAGGTTTGAGTCAGTGATTCGAAGACTTCTATGTGGATCATTATTATCAGTATCTCTTCTAGGCATTACATTTCGAAAAAGCCTAGGGGTCTTTGGTAAAAACAATCATTCATTAATTGGGCCGTTTTCATTTGATTTTGATGAGATTCAATATGTAAATGAAAGAAGCAATGCTATACTAAACAATTCTTTACTTTCATTTAGAAATTATCACAAATATCAATTGATTCAGCAATTGGATCGTTGGAGTTATCGTGTTATTAGTCTAGGATTTATCTTTTTAACGGTTGGTATTCTTTCAGGAGCAGTGTGGGCTAATGAGGCGTGGGGGTCATATTGGAATTGGGACCCCAAAGAAACTTGGGAATTTATTACTTGGACTATATTTTCTATTTATTTACATATTAGAACCAACCAAAATTTTCAAGGCACAAATTCCGCAATTGTAGCTTCTATGGGATTTCTTATAATTTGGGTATGCTATTTTGGGGTCAATCTATTAGGAATAGGCCTACATAGTTATGGTTCATTCACATTAGCATATTAATCGAAGACGTGACCTAATACATAGAACTAGCATATGTAATGAAAGTTTGTGTGAGTTTTAGAGAACCGGTTCAATTACTACTTGATTGAACCGGTTCTCTAAAACTCCAAACGTATCTGATTAAAATTCACTTCTTTTTTTATTTAAGATTAAGATAAGGAAAAATAAGACTTCTTTTTCTTTTATGTCTTATTCATGCAAATTATCGAGAAAAGTAATTAGATAAAATAGCTTCTACCTTGTCAACTGATAGTGAGAGAACGAAATCTGGATAAATACCAATGCCTATTACTGGCAGAAAGATACAGATTGAAACAAAAAGTTCTCTTGGTCCAGAATCAAAAAAATAAGAATTTTTGGCATTAAATTGCTTGTATCCATAAAACATCTGGCGTGACATAGATAATGAATAAATAGGAGTTAATATCATTCCAATTGCCATTACAAAAGTAATGAGTATTTTTGGCATTAAAAGATATTTGGGGCTGGTAATTATGCCAAAAAAGATTACCAATTCAGCAACAAAACCACTCATTCCCGGCAATGCAAGAGAAGCCATCGAGAAACTACTGAACATTGTAAATATTTTTGGCATTGGGATAGCGATTCCTCCCATTTCGTCGAGATAAACGAGACGTATTCTATCATAACTCGTTCCTGCCAAGAAAAAAAGCGCCGCACCAATAAATCCATGAGAAATTATTTGCAAAATGGCCCCGTTGAGTCCCATATCGGTTACGCAGATTCTTTCCCCAACTAATGAAGATATCTTGGCGGAATTGCCACATATGAAATTGAGCACAATTTTGCAAAGAAATACCCCACTTGTTTCTCGAGAAGAGATGGGAAACATGTTCAATCTCATTTGATTGAATAGTTGACTCAGCTCCTTGTTGTTTGAAGAAACCCTCCACTTCAATTGGTCTTTTTTCACGAAAAGCAGACATGAGATAACAAATCCAATTGAATGAGTATGAATAAAGGGTCCATGGATAAAGAAAAAAGTGTATTTCAATCGTAACTAGATCTTCCATTTTTTCTTTGTAGAAGGGAAATTGAAGCGACATAGCTATTAAATGATGACTCTCTTCGAGAATGTGTAACTTTGGGAATTCCAACGATTTGTTTAATCGATACAAATTGTGACCCGGATGGGTCTCTACCGACGCTGATGTGCGAAAGAATGGGGAGCAAACAGGATTAGATACCCTGGTATTCCATGCCGTAAACGATGGGTCAGTCAACAGGAGATTAGCACGAGCTAAGATAGATAGAAAGAAACGAATAGATTAGCTCCAGTTGCGTGAACTGCTCTTTCTTTAGCGGAGCGATCAAGAAGCTCGGCTAGGTCGAATCTCCACCCATCAGTCGACCCCCACCGCGCTTACGGCTCTATACCCCAACCCAACTTGCTCTGGCCCCGGGTCCTACCTAGAGAGACTAACGGCTCTGAAAGAGAGAAAGACCCATCCTGGGATTGTAGTTTAACAGATCACGGCCATATTATTAAAAGCTTGTGGTAAGAATGGATTTCGTTCTAATGCCCGGAAATAATATTCCAAAGCTTTTGTATGTTCTCCGTTACTTGTGTGGATAAGGCCTATGTTATACAGTATATAACTTCGATCATAGGGATCAATTTCTAGTCTCATAGCTTCATAATAATTATGTAAAGCTTCCGCATAATTTCCTTCGGATTGAGCTGACATCCGTTGCGGTCGTTCATTCTATTCAAAGAATCCCCGTTTCAGAACCGTACGTGAGATTTTCATCTCATACGGCTCCTCCCTTCTGTGCATAATGAACGATAATAATCCATGGAACCAAAAGAATATCAAAATATTCTCATTATGAACTGACAGGGACTAGTGTTTTTACAAGAAATATCTAGTCAGCCTTCCTACAAGAGGTCTTTTCTTAACACTAGTCGTGTTGTTGCTAGATAGAAAAGGTTACTCCAACAATTTCTTTGTCCTCAACGCCCCCTATTTCCAGGAATTAGTCACTTCAACAGTCTTTGATGGTTATATAGGTATCCAAAGTACAAACGGGATGGATGTTTGTTGTCCCAACCATTCTTGTTAGTTCTGATCCCGATAAGGAAAGGGATAATTTATAACAAAGTTTTTTTTGTTGATTCCTAGGTGTAGTGCTTCTTCCCCTATGCCGCCTATTGGTTGGTACTGATGGAGTAGGATTGACCTCTAATACAGAAAGAACCTATAGGTGTAACCTTTCGTTCAATACTAGATTAGAAAATTGAAGCATCTGAGGCTGCATCAATCGGGGATACACAGTAGAAGGAATTGTTCTATTTCCAAACTTCACCTTCAAGAAGCGTAGATTTTTTTAAGGTTTATTTCAATAAACGCGTTTCATTTTATACCGAATCCAACCCTGCGTTCCTTTACTCGTAAGACAGAGAACACTAAATAGAATCAAATCACACCATCTCTATAATAGGTAAATGCCTCTTTTTCTCCGGAAGTTGTCGGAATTATGCGTAATAAGATATTGGCCACAATTGAAGAGGTCTTATCAATAAAATTTCCATTTATCCGTGATCTAGGCATAGTTCGCAATCCATTCTATAATTCTTCTCATTACCTCGCATGGGAAAAGAATCCCACAAACAAAGGAATTGTACAGGACGAAATAACATAAAAAAAGACTCGTTCTAAACATGAAATTAATATTTCCTACAGATTATGATAACTCGAGAAGTTTTTTATTGGATTATGATTCAAAGAAGGAAAAAGAATAGAATAATCGTTCTATGATCAAAATACCACCCCATCCGTTTTCATATTTCGAATTGTTAGAATCGGTTGGTCGTACCTATACTGCAAAAATAAATATGAATGGCTCGCTATTGACCCGATTTATGGGTCATAATCATAAAATTTTGTAGGAGAGATGGCCGAGTGGTTGAAGGCGTAGCATTGGAACTGCTATGTAGGCTTTTGTTTACCGAGGGTTCGAATCCCTCTCTTTCCTTACCTTTGCCTAATTCAAGAGCGTTATTGACCAGAATGGATCAAATAACAAACAAACAAGGAATAGGATTATTCCAAGAGGTAGACCTTTCTTTGAAATGAATTCTCTATTCCTAATTGGGGTGGTACGAAAATTATTGATAAAGGGTAGCCAAGACATAAAAATATCCCCGCGGATCCATTTATGATACATGAAATGGGAAAAATATCCGGCTCACACCCCTTAGCTTCGGTCAATTTACTTCGGCGAAAAGGGGGAAAAATTCTCCGAATCCTTACCTTGCTATTTGAGTTAGGTTCAAGTCTGACGGGAATAATATTCTACGACCAGCAATTCGTTTATTTTCAAGCCGACCCACTTACTATCTATTATTTGATTGACTAACCCTTTATATTGGGATGAATGAAGAGTCAAATGTTTTGGCAATTCTTCATGGGAGGATGAATCAAGATAATTTTGAATCAGAGCTTTGGATTTTTGTTCATCCTTCGTCGTAATAATATCTCGGGGTTTGCAGCAATAACTTGGTATATCTACTATATGGCCATTAACTAAAATATGTCTATGTTAACTAATTGCCGAGCTCCAGGAATGGTCGAAGCCATACCCAATCGAAAAAGTATGTTATCCAAACGCATTTCAAGTAATTGTAGTAAAACTTGACCAGTTGACCCTTTGGATTTTCCGGCGATACGAACATATTTAAGTAATTGTCGCTCTGTCATACCATAATGAAACCGCAATTTTTGTTTTTCTTCTAGACGAATACGATATTGAGACTTTTTCACAGAACGCGATTGATTTCTAAGATCATTTCCGACTTTAGGACTTTTACTAGTTAGTCCCGGTAAAGCCCCCAGACGGCGTATTTTTTTGAAACGAGGCCCCCGGTAACGAGACATAAAAACTCCTTTTTTTATTTACAGAATAAACCTAAATTAAGACTGAACTAAACGATAAACGAAAAAAATATACTGAAGTTAAGTACTGTACTACAAAGAAGAATGAGATGAATTGTATCAATATTCAGACTCTTTTGTATATATAGCAAGGTAAGGAGACTTTGTCTTAATTTGTTCTGTAGAGATCTAACCAACCGCTCAAATCTGTTTTTTATTCATAGTTGGAAGTTCTTACGACATAATAGATCCGCTATTTTTGAGAAAAGGAAAGAAGTCTTTTCAATATTCCTTGAGTTCAAGGAGACATTATTAATCATGTAATAAAGTATAAAATAGAACAAAGAGAGAAAAGCCGGCTATCGGAATCGATGACCATCGCATTACAAATGCGATGCTCTAACCTCTAAGCTAAGCGGCTCACATAACAAAATTGTGTTGTGCATAGGAATTCAGTCAACTACTTAGCTCTTAGCTATTCAAAATAGATAATGAACCCTTAGGTTTTAGGGGCATTGGATTCTCACCAATGTTTGCGTTACTCAAGCCGACATTCTCGCTTCCGCTTCGTCAGGTGCTCTCCTATGAATTAGGAAAGCGGCACATACCATGGGGTAGCGACTGTTTATTAAAAACACAGGACTCTGCTAAGTGGTAACACAATGTATAGAGTCTGACGCTTCCCCTGAAAATGGGTCTGATACCGATCACTCTGTTGCAGCAGGGCGCTAGGGCCCGGTAACGTTACGTCTGTCGCTTAGGTGCTACCATGCCGCGGGTAACTGAATAAGGAAAAACGATTTTCCACAAAGTGGTGACGAAAGGTATAACTTGTACAAATCTTTCCATTTTCCAATTCGATTTGATCCATTCGTTCGTAGAGCTATTTACTCGATCCCAGACATTTCTGGAACACCTCTAATAGAGGGACAAATAGTCAATTTTGAAAGAACAAATATCCTAGGTTAAGTGATAGGTTGCAGTTTCATCCAATCTGATATATTTGACACCTTAAACCTCGCGCGGACCAGAATATCGGGTCTGTATATGGTAATCTTGCAACCTCAGTTAAGTGATAGGTTGCAGTTTCATCCAATCTGATATATTTGACACCTTGAACCTCGCATGGACCAGAACATCGGGTCTGTATATGGTAATCTTGCAACCTTAGTTAAGTGATAGGTTGCAGTTTCATCCAATCTGATATATTTGACACATCGAACCTTACCCGGACCAGAACATCGGGTCTGTATATGGTAATCTTGCAACCTGAGATAAGTGATGGGTTGCAGTTTCATCCAATCTGATATATTTGACACCTCGAACCTCGCGCGGACCAGAACATCGGGTCTGTATATGGTAATCTTGAAACCTGAGTTAAGTGATAGGTTGTAGTTTCATCCAATATGATATATTTGACACCTAGAACCTCGCCCCGACCAGAATATCGGGTCTGTATTTGGTAATCTTACAACTTGAGTTAAGTGATAGGTTGCAGTTTCATTCAATCTGATAAATTTGACACCTCGAACGTTGCTCAGACCAGAACATCGGGTCTGTATATGGTAATCATGCAACCTGAGTTAAGTGATAGGTTGCACTTTCATCCAATCTGATATATTTGACACCTAGAACCTCGCCCGGACCAGAACATCAGGTCTGTATATGGTAATCTTGCAACCTGAGTTAAGTGTTAGGTTGCAGTTTCATCCAATCTGATATATTTGACACCTCGAACCTCGCCCGGGCCAGAATATCGGGTCTGTATATGGTAATCTTGCAACCTGAGTTAAGTGATAGGTTGAAGTTTCATCCAATCTGATATATTTGACACCTCGAACCTCGCCCTGCCGAGAACATCGGGTCTGTATATGGTAATCTTGCAACCTGAGTTAAGTGATAGGTTGCAGTTTCATCCAATCTGATATATTTGACACCTAGAACCTCTGCCGGACCAGAACATCGGGTCTGTATATGGTAATCTTGAAACCTGAGTTAAGTGATAGGTTGCAGTTTCATCCAATATGATATATTTGACACCTAGAACCTCGCCCGGACTAGAACATCGAGTCTGTATATGGTAATCTTGCAACCTGAGTTAAGTGATAGGTTGCAGTTTCATCCAATCTGATATATTTGACACCTCGAACCTCGCGCGGACCAGAATATCGGGTTTGTGATAGACACATTTTTGTGTCTAAATTTTACTCAATGTCTCTATTGTTAGTGCTCGATTTTTGTACTAATTTTTATGCTTTGTGTGTTTGTAGGTGTTTTTGGAGAAATACACTTGTGTGGAAAAAGTTGCTCAAAAAGTGCTATTTGGACCCCCGGAGAAAAGTACTAAAGGCACCCTCATTTTGGATAAGGGCACTCCCAGAGCACCCGGTGTTAAAGGCACCCGAAAAATGGTTTCAAGGAACTTCTTCTTCATCTTTTGAAAATTGAAATTGGCCGAAAAATAGTCACAATTGCTGGCAGAATTTTCGATCGAATTTCGGACGTGATTTAGTGATATTCAATCCCTGAAACTTAGTGGGTAGACGTGATATGTCATAACAAAGCTGGTATCGGTGTTTGTTTCGATCGAATTTGGCTGGATAACTCGCACGAATAAAATAGGGCAAGCCACGTATGGGAAAGATACTCGGGATTTTTGTGCCATGTTGAGGAGATTTCGTGAGGATATTGCATGTATAACTGCTACTGGTATTAGGTAGAAAGGTGCTGGAGCAATTCCGTGTACAACAGGCGCATGAGAAAGCAAATCAGGGAAGAAAATATTCCCGAGAATATTTTTCTTCACTGCCGAGTAATGGAGGATTATGTGAAGTTATTACGTGAGATTTTGTTGTTTATAGGTTATAAATAGGTGATGGGATATCAGTAAGGAGGGAAGATAGTTTGGGAGATTTTAGAGCACCAAAAAGTCGAAAAAAATCAAGTTACAGAGCTGCCATTTTTCTGATGCTGCTGAAGAACACGAAGAACATAAGACGCACACCCTTGTGTCGTTTATGCTACAGTGATTGCGACTGTTTCAGAACAGTCTTAAAAGCTACAGTTTCAGCGACTGTCGCAGGACAGTCTTATTTGTTACAGTGACAGCGACAGTCAACATATATCGTTCTCTGTAACTTTAATTATTTTCACACTTTTATCATTTGTAAACCCATCTTTGAGCATAAATGAAATCAAGTTTTGAGCGTGTTTCCAACATGATGAGAGGCTAATTTCTCCCACAACCAAGGCAATGAGGAAGCTATTTACGCATGAATAATTGGTAATCATTTATTTCCTCTAATTTATAATTTATAATTCACTCAATCACTGCTTTTGCAGAGTTTTTAATTGTTTACAAAAAATTTATTCATTAGTTGTGATTGAATTAGATAGGTTATGCTTTGTTTAAATAATCTATGCTTAGGGATACAATTAATTTTTGAGAATTTTCCAGATTATTTGTGTATTGTAATATAAGAGTCAAAAAGATAATTAGAGTTTTGGATTGTTTACCATAATTTATTCATGTGTAATAGTGAAATCACTGTCTTGGTTGTTTTCTAATATCTTGAAGTCAATTTTGTAATAAGTTTTATTTACTTTTAAGTTTCATAAGTCTAAAAATACATTGCTTTCACAAGCCTCAACGAACCTTTTTACTACAACATTATTGAGATCACATCAGTCTGTATATGGTAATCTTGCAACCTGAGTTCAGTGATAGGTTGCAGTTTCATCCAATCTGATATATTTGACACCTCGAACCTCCCTCCGACGAGAACATCGGGTCTGTATATGGTAATCATGCAACTTGAGTTAAGTGATAGGTTGCAGTTTCATCCAATCTGATAAATTTGACACCTCGAACCTTGCCCGGACCAGAACATCGGGTCTGTATAGGGTAATCTTGCAACCTGAGTTAAGTGATAGGTTGCAGTTTTATCCAATCTGATATATTTGACACCTCGAACCTCGCCCCGACGAGAACATCGGGTCTGTATATGGTAATCTTGCAACCTGAGTTAAGTGATAGGTTGCAGTTTTATCCAATCTGATATATTTTACACACCGAACCTCGAGTGGACCAGAACAACGGGTCTTTATATGGTAATTTTGCAACCTGAGTTAAGTGATAGGTTGTAGTTTCATATAATCTGATATATTTGACAAATCGAACATCGCCCAGACCAGAACATCGGGTCTGTATATGATAATCTTGAAACCTGAGTTAAGTGATAGGTTGCAGTTTTATCCAATCTGATATATTTGACACCTCGAACCTCGCTCCGACGAGAACATCGGGTCTGTATATGGTAATCATGCAACCTGAGTTAAGTGATAGGTTGCACTTTCATCCAATCTGATATATTTGACACCTAGAACCTCGCCCGGACCAGAACATCAGGTCTGTATATGGTAATCTTGCAACCTGAGTTAAGTGTTAGGTTGCAGTTTCATCCAATCTGATATATTTGACACCTCGAACCTTGCCCGGGACAGAATATCGGGTCTGTATATGGTAATCTTGCAACCTGAGTTAAGTGATAGGTTGAAGTTTCATCCAATCTGATATATTTGACACCTCGAACCTCGCCCTGTCGAGAACATCGGGTCTGTATATGGTAATCTTGCAACCTGAGTTAAGTGATAGGTTGCAGTTTCATCCAATCTGATATATTTGACACCTAGAACCTCGCCCGGACCAGAACATCGGGTCTGTATATGGTAATCTTGAAACCTGAGTTAAGTGATAGGTTGCAGTTTCATCCAATATGATATATTTGACACCTAGAACCTCGCCCGGACTAGAACATCGAGTCTGTATATGGTAATCTTGCAACCTGAGTTAAGTGATAGGTTGCAGTTTCATCCAATCTGATATATTTGACACCTCGAACTTCGCGCGGACCAGAATACCGGGTTTGTGATAGACACATTTTTGTGTCTAAATTTTACTTAATGTCTCTATTGTTAGTGCTCGATTTTTGTACTAATTTTTATGCTTTGTGTGTTTGTAGGTGTTTTTGGAGAAATACACTTGTGTGGAAAAAGTTGCTCAAAAAGTGCTATTTGGACCCCCGGAGAAAAGTACTAAAGGCACCCTCATTTTGGATATGGGCACTCCCAGAGCACCCGGTGTTAAAGGCACCCGAAAAATGGTTTCAAGGAACTTCTTCTTCATCTTTTGAAAATTGAAATTGGCCGAAAAATAGTCACAGTTGCTGGCAGAATTTTCGATCGAATTTCGGACGTGATTTAGTGATATTCAATCCCTGAAACTTAGTAGGTAGACGTGATATGTCATAACAAAGCTGGTATCGGTGTTTGTTTCGATCGAATTTGGCTGGATAACTCGCACGAATAAAATAGGGCAAGCCACGTATGGGAAAGATACTCGGGATTTTTGTGCCATGTTGAGGAGATTTCGTGAGGATATTGCATGTATAACTGCTACTGGTATTAGGTAGAAAGGTGCTGGAGCAATTCCGTGTACAACAGGCGCATGAGAAAGCAAATCAGGGAAGAGAATATTCCCGAGAATATTTTTCTTCACTGCCGAGTAATGGAGGATTATGTGAAGTTATTACGTGAGATTTTGTTGTTTATAGGTTATAAATAGGTGATGGGATATCAGTAAGGAGGGAAGATAGTTTGGGAGATTTTAGAGCACCAAAAAGTCGAAAAAAATCAAGTTATAGAGCTGCCATTTTTCTGATGCTGCTGAAGAACACGAAGAACATAAGACGCACACCCTTCTGTCGTTTATGCTACAGTGATTGCGACTGTTTCAGAACAGTCTTAAAAGCTACAGTTTCAGCGACTGTCGCAGGACAGTCTTATTTGTTACAGTGACATCGACAGTCAACATATATCGTTCTCTGTAACTTTAATTATTTTCACACTTTTATCATTTGTAAACCCATCTTTGAGCATAAATGAAATCAAGTTTTGAGCGTGTTTCCAACATGATGAGAGGCTAATTTCTCCCACAACCAAGGCAATGAGGAAGCTATTTACGCATGAATAATTGGTAATCATTTATTTCCTCTAATTTATAATTTATAATTCACTCAATCACTGCTTTTGCAGAGTTTTTAATTGTTTACAAAAAATTTATTCATTAGTTGTGATTGAATTAGATAGGTTATGCTTTGTTTAAATAATCTATGCTTAGGGATACAATTAATTTTTGAGAATTTTCCAGATTATTTGTGAATTGTAATATAAGAGTCAAAAAGATAATTAGAGTTTTGGATTGTTTACCATAATTTATTCATGTGTAATAGTGAAATCACTGTCTTGGTTGTTTTCTAATATCTTGAAGTCAATTTTGTAATAAGTTTTATTTACTTTTAAGTTTCATAAGTCTAAAAATACATTGCTTTCACAAGCCTCAACGAACCTTTTTACTACAACATTATTGAGATCACATCAGTCTGTATATGGTAATCTTGCAACCTGAGTTCAGTGATAGGTTGCAGTTTCATCCAATCTGATATATTTGACACCTCGAACCTCCCTCCGACGAGAACATCGGGTCTGTATATGGTAATCATGCAACTTGAGTTAAGTGATAGGTTGCAGTTTCATCCAATCTGATAAATTTGACACCTCGAACCTTGCCCGGACCAGAACATCGGGTCTGTATAGGGTAATCTTGCAACCTGAGTTAAGTGATAGGTTGCAGTTTTATCCAATCTGATATATTTGACACCTCGAACCTCGCCCCGACGAGAACATCGGGTCTGTATATGGTAATCTTGCAACCTGAGTTAAGTGATAGGTTGCAGTTTTATCCAATCTGATATATTTTACACACCGAACCTCGAGTGGACCAGAACAACGGGTCTTTATATGGTAATCTTGCAACCTGAGTTAAGTGATAGGTTGTAGTTTCATATAATCTGATATATTTGACAAATCGAACATCGCCCAGACCAGAACATCGGGTCTGTATATGGTAATCTTGAAACCTGAGTTAAGTGATAGGTTGCAGTTTTATCCAATCTGATATATTTGACACCTCGAACCTCGCTCCGACGAGAACATCGGGTCTGTATATGGTAATCATGCAACCTGAGTTAAGTGATAGGTTGCACTTTCATCCAATCTGATATATTTGACACCTAGAACCTCGCCCGGACCAGAACATCAGGTCTGTATATGGTAATCTTGCAACCTGAGTTAAGTGTTAGGTTGCAGTTTCATCCAATCTGATATATTTGACACCTCGAACCTTGCCCGGGACAGAATATCGGGTCTGTATATGGTAATCTTGCAACCTGAGTTAAGTGATAGGTTGAAGTTTCATCCAATCTGATATATTTGACACCTCGAACCTCGCCCTGTCGAGAACATCGGGTCTGTATATGGTAATCTTGCAACCTGAGTTAAGTGATAGGTTGCAGTTTCATCCAATCTGATATATTTGACACCTAGAACCTCGCCCGGACCAGAACATCGGGTCTGTATATGGTAATCTTGAAACCTGAGTTAAGTGATAGGTTGCAGTTTCATCCAATATGATATATTTGACACCTAGAACCTCGCCCGGACTAGAACATCGAGTCTGTATATGGTAATCTTGCAACCTGAGTTAAGTGATAGGTTGCAGTTTCATCCAATCTGATATATTTGACACCTCGAACCTCGCGCGGACCAGAATATCGGGTTTGTGATAGACACATTTTTGTGTCTAAATTTTACTCAATGTCTCTATTGTTAGTGCTCGATTTTTGTACTAATTTTTATGCTTTGTGTGTTTGTAGGTGTTTTTGGAGAAATACACTTGTGTGGAAAAAGTTGCTCAAAAAGTGATATTTGGACCCCCGGAGAAAAGTACTAAAGGCACCCTCATTTTGGATAAGGGCACTCCCAGAGCACCCGGTGTTAAAGGCACCCGAAAAATGGTTTCAAGGAACTTCTTCTTCATCTTTTGAAAATTGAAATTGGCCGAAAAATAGTCACAGTTGCTGGCAGAATTTTCGATCGAATTTCGGACGTGATTTAGTGATATTCAATCCCTGAAACTTAGTGGGTAGACGTGATATGTCATAACAAAGCTGGTATCGGTGTTTGTTTCGATCGAATTTGGCTGGATAACTCGCACGAATAAAATAGGGCAAGCCACGTATGGGAAAGATACTCGGGATTTTTGTGCCATGTTGAGGAGATTTCGTGAGGATATTGCATGTATAACTGCTACTGGTATTAGGTAGAAAGGTGCTGGAGCAATTCCGTGTACAACAGGCGCATGAGAAAGCAAATCAGGGAAGAAAATATTCCCGAGAATATTTTTCTTCACTGCCGAGTAATGGAGGATTATGTGAAGTTATTACGTGAGATTTTGTTGTTTATAGGTTATAAATAGGTGATGGGATATCAGTAAGGAGGGAAGATAGTTTGGGAGATTTTAGAGCACCAAAAAGTCGAAAAAAATCAAGTTACAGAGCTGCCATTTTTCTGATGCTGCTGAAGAACACGAAGAACATAAGACGCACACCCTTGTGTCGTTTATGCTACAGTGATTGCGACTGTTTCAGAACAGTCTTAAAAGCTACAGTTTCAGCGACTGTCGCAGGACAGTCTTATTTGTTACAGTGACAGCGACAGTCAACATATATCGTTCTCTGTAACTTTAATTATTTTCACACTTTTATCATTTGTAAACCCATCTTTGAGCATAAATGAAATCAAGTTTTGAGCGTGTTTCCAACATGATGAGAGGCTAATTTCTCCCACAACCAAGGCAATGAGGAAGCTATTTACGCATGAATAATTGGTAATCATTTATTTCCTCTAATTTATAATTTATAATTCACTCAATCACTGCTTTTGCAGAGTTTTTAATTGTTTACAAAAAATTTATTCATTAGTTGTGATTGAATTAGATAGGTTATGCTTTGTTTAAATAATCTATGCTTAGGGATACAATTAATTTTTGAGAATTTTCCAGATTATTTGTG
>NC_039367.1:142517147-142520916 GCF_003573695.1 Papaver somniferum
AATATTCCCGAGAATATTTTTCTTCACTGCCGAGTAATGGAGGATTATGTGAAGTTATTACGTGAGATTTTGTTGTTTATAGGTTATAAATAGGTGATGGGATATCAGTAAGGAGGGAAGATAGTTTGGGAGATTTTAGAGCACCAAAAAGTCGAAAAAAATCAAGTTATAGAGCTGCCATTTTTCTGATGCTGCTGAAGAACACGAAGAACATAAGACGCACACCCTTCTGTCGTTTATGCTACAGTGATTGCGACTGTTTCAGAACAGTCTTAAAAGCTACAGTTTCAGCGACTGTCGCAGGACAGTCTTATTTGTTACAGTGACATCGACAGTCAACATATATCGTTCTCTGTAACTTTAATTATTTTCACACTTTTATCATTTGTAAACCCATCTTTGAGCATAAATGAAATCAAGTTTTGAGCGTGTTTCCAACATGATGAGAGGCTAATTTCTCCCACAACCAAGGCAATGAGGAAGCTATTTACGCATGAATAATTGGTAATCATTTATTTCCTCTAATTTATAATTTATAATTCACTCAATCACTGCTTTTGCAGAGTTTTTAATTGTTTACAAAAAATTTATTCATTAGTTGTGATTGAATTAGATAGGTTATGCTTTGTTTAAATAATCTATGCTTAGGGATACAATTAATTTTTGAGAATTTTCCAGATTATTTGTGAATTGTAATATAAGAGTCAAAAAGATAATTAGAGTTTTGGATTGTTTACCATAATTTATTCATGTGTAATAGTGAAATCACTGTCTTGGTTGTTTTCTAATATCTTGAAGTCAATTTTGTAATAAGTTTTATTTACTTTTAAGTTTCATAAGTCTAAAAATACATTGCTTTCACAAGCCTCAACGAACCTTTTTACTACAACATTATTGAGATCACATCAGTCTGTATATGGTAATCTTGCAACCTGAGTTCAGTGATAGGTTGCAGTTTCATCCAATCTGATATATTTGACACCTCGAACCTCCCTCCGACGAGAACATCGGGTCTGTACATGGTAATCATGCAACTTGAGTTAAGTGATAGGTTGCAGTTTCATCCAATCTGATAAATTTGACACCTCGAACCTTGCCCGGACCAGAACATCGAGTCTGTATAGGGTAATCTTGCAACCTGAGTTAAGTGATAGGTTGCAGTTTTATCCAATCTGATATATTTGACACCTCGAACCTCGCCCCGACGAGAACATCGGGTCTGTATATGGTAATCTTGCAACCTGAGTTAAGTGATAGGTTGCAGTTTTATCCAATCTGATATATTTTACACACCGAACCTCGAGTGGACCAGAACAACGGGTCTTTATATGGTAATCTTGCAACCTGAGTTAAGTGATAGGTTGTAGTTTCATATAATCTGATATATTTGACAAATCGAACATCGCCCAGACCAGAACATCGGGTCTGTATATGGTAATCTTGAAACCTGAGTTAAGTGATAGGTTGCAGTTTTATCCAATCTGATATATTTGACACCTCGAACCTCGCTCCGACGAGAACATCGGGTCTGTATATGGTAATCATGCAACCTGAGTTAAGTGATAGGTTGCACTTTCATCCAATATGATATATTTGACACCTAGAACCTCGCCCGGACCAGAACATCAGGTCTGTATATGGTAATCTTGCAACCTGAGTTAAGTGTTAGGTTGCAGTTTCATCCAATCTGATATATTTGACACCTCGAACCTCGCCCGGGCCAGAATATCGGGTCTGTATATGGTAATCTTGCAACCTGAGTTAAGTGATAGGTTGAAGTTTCATCCAATCTGATATATTTGACACCTCGAACCTCGCCCTGCCGAGAACATCGGGTCTGTATATGGTAATCTTGCAACCTGAGTTAAGTGATAGGTTGCAGTTTCATCCAATCTGATATATTTGACACCTAGAACCTCGCCCGGACCAGAACATCGGGTCTGTATATGGTAATCTTGAAACCTGAGTTAAGTGATAGGTTGCAGTTTCATCCAATATGATATATTTGACACCTAGAACCTCGCCCGGACTAGAACATCGAGTCTGTATATGGTAATCTTGCAACCTGAGTTAAGTGATAGGTTGCAGTTTCATCCAATCTGATATATTTGACACCTCGAACCTCGCGCGGACCAGGATATCGGGTTTGTGATAGACACATTTTTGTGTCTAAATTTTACTCAATGTCTCTATTGTTAGTGCTCGATTTTTGTACTAATTTTTATGCTTTGTGTGTTTGTAGGTGTTTTTGGAGAAATACACTTGTGTGGAAAAAGTTGCTCAAAAAGTGCTATTTGGACCCCCGGAGAAAAGTACTAAAGGCACCCTCATTTTGGATAAGGGCACTCCCAGAGCACCCGGTGTTAAAGGCACCCGAAAAATGGTTTCAAGGAACTTCTTCTTCATCTTTTGAAAATTGAAATTGGCCGAAAAATAGTCACAGTTGCTGGCAGAATTTTCGATCGAATTTCGGACGTGATTTAGTGATATTCAATCCCTGAAACTTAGTAGGTAGACGTGATATGTCATAACAAAGCTGGTATCGGTGTTTGTTTCGATCGAATTTGGCTGGATAACTCGCACGAATAAAATAGGGCAAGCCACGTATGGGAAAGATACTCGGGATTTTTGTGCCATGTTGAGGAGATTTCGTGAGGATATTGCATGTATAACTGCTACTGGTATTAGGTAGAAAGGTGCTGGAGCAATTCCGTGTACAACAGGCGCATGAGAAAGCAAATCAGGGAAGAGAATATTCCCGAGAATATTTTTCTTCACTGCCGAGTAATGGAGGATTATGTGAAGTTATTACGTGAGATTTTGTTGTTTATAGGTTATAAATAGGTGATGGGATATCAGTAAGGAGGGAAGATAGTTTGGGAGATTTTAGAGCACCAAAAAGTCGAAAAAAATCAAGTTATAGAGCTGCCATTTTTCTGATGCTGCTGAAGAACACGAAGAACATAAGACGCACACCCTTCTGTCGTTTATGCTACAGTGATTGCGACTGTTTCAGAACAGTCTTAAAAGCTACAGTTTCAGCGACTGTCGCAGGACAGTCTTATTTGTTACAGTGACATCGACAGTCAACATATATCGTTCTCTGTAACTTTAATTATTTTCACACTTTTATCATTTGTAAACCCATCTTTGAGCATAAATGAAATCAAGTTTTGAGCGTGTTTCCAACATGATGAGAGGCTAATTTCTCCCACAACCAAGGCAATGAGGAAGCTATTTACGCATGAATAATTGGTAATCATTTATTTCCTCTAATTTATAATTTATAATTCACTCAATCACTGCTTTTGCAGAGTTTTTAATTGTTTACAAAAAATTTATTCATTAGTTGTGATTGAATTAGATAGGTTATGCTTTGTTTAAATAATCTATGCTTAGGGATACAATTAATTTTTGAGAATTTTCCAGATTATTTGTGAATTGTAATATAAGAGTCAAAAAGATAATTAGAGTTTTGGATTGTTTACCATAATTTATTCATGTGTAATAGTGAAATCACTGTCTTGGTTGTTTTCTAATATCTTGAAGTCAATTTTGTAATAAGTTTTATTTACTTTTAAGTTTCATAAGTCTAAAAATACATTGCTTTCACAAGCCTCAACGAACCTTTTTACTACAACATTATTGAGATCACATCAGTCTGTATATGGTAATCTTGCAACCTGAGTTCAGTGATAGGTTGCAGTTTCATCCAATCTGATATATTTGACACCTCGAACCTCCCTCCGACGAGAACATCGGGTCTGTA
>NC_039367.1:142520926-142523370 GCF_003573695.1 Papaver somniferum
ATATCGGGTTTGTGATAGACACATTTTTGTGTCTAAATTTTACTCAATGTCTCTATTGTTAGTGCTCGATTTTTGTACTAATTTTTATGCTTTGTGTGTTTGTAGGTGTTTTTGGAGAAATACACTTGTGTGGAAAAAGTTGCTCAAAAAGTGCTATTTGGACCCCCGGAGAAAAGTACTAAAGGCACCCTCATTTTGGATAAGGGCACTCCCAGAGCACCCGGTGTTAAAGGCACCCGAAAAATGGTTTCAAGGAACTTCTTCTTCATCTTTTGAAAATTGAAATTGGCCGAAAAATAGTCACAGTTGCTGGCAGAATTTTCGATCGAATTTCGGACGTAATTTAGTGATATTCAATCCCTGAAACTTAGTGGGTAGACGTGATATGTCATAACAAAGCTGGTATCAGTGTTTGTTTCGATCGAATTTGGCTGGATAACTCGCACGAATAAAATAGGGCAAGCCACGTATGGGAAAGATACTCGGGATTTTTGTGCCATGTTGAGGAGATTTCGTGAGGATATTGCATGTATAACTGCTACTGGTATTAGGTAGAAAGGTGCTGGAGCAATTCCGTGTACAACAGGCGCATGAGAAAGCAAATCAGGGAAGAAAATATTCCCGAGAATATTTTTCTTCACTGCCGAGTAATGGAGGATTATGTGAAGTTATTACGTGAGATTTTGTTGTTTATAGGTTATAAATAGGTGATGGGATATCAGTAAGGAGGGAAGATAGTTTGGGAGATTTTAGAGCACCAAAAAGTCGAAAAAAATCAAGTTACAGAGCTGCCATTTTTCTGATGCTGCTGAAGAACACGAAGAACATAAGACGCACACCCTTGTGTCGTTTATGCTACAGTGATTGCGACTGTTTCAGAACAGTCTTAAAAGCTACAGTTTCAGCGACTGTCGCAGGACAGTCTTATTTGTTACAGTGACAGCGACAGTCAACATATATCGTTCTCTGTAACTTTAATTATTTTCACACTTTTATCATTTGTAAACCCATCTTTGAGCATAAATGAAATCAAGTTTTGAGCGTGTTTCCAACATGATGAGAGGCTAATTTCTCCCACAACCAAGGCAATGAGGAAGCTATTTACGCATGAATAATTGGTAATCATTTATTTCCTCTAATTTATAATTTATAATTCACTCAATCACTGCTTTTGCAGAGTTTTTAATTGTTTACAAAAAATTTGTTCATTAGTTGTGATTGAATTAGATAGGTTATGCTTTGTTTAAATAATCTATGCTTAGGGATACAATTAATTTTTGAGAATTTTCCAGATTATTTGTGAATTGTAATATAAGAGTCAAAAAGATAATTAGAGTTTTGGATTGTTTACCATAATTTATTCATGTGTAATAGTGAAATCACTGTCTTGGTTGTTTTCTAATATCTTGAAGTCAATTTTGTAATAAGTTTTATTTACTTTTAAGTTTCATAAGTCTAAAAATACATTGCTTTCACAAGCCTCAACGAACCTTTTTACTACAACATTATTGAGATCACATCAGTCTGTATATGGTAATCTTGCAACCTGAGTTCAGTGATAGGTTGCAGTTTCATCCAATCTGATATATTTGACACCTCGAACCTCCCTCCGACGAGAACATCGGGTCTGTATATGGTAATCATGCAACTTGAGTTAAGTGATAGGTTGCAGTTTCATCCAATCTGATAAATTTGACACCTCGAACCTTGCCCGGACCAGAACATCGGGTCTGTATAGGGTAATCTTGCAACCTGAGTTAAGTGATAGGTTGCAGTTTTATCCAATCTGATATATTTGACACCTCGAACCTCGCCCCGACGAGAACATCGGGTCTGTATATGGTAATCTTGCAACCTGAGTTAAGTGATAGGTTACAGTTTTATCCAATCTGATATATTTTACACACCGAACCTCGAGTGGACCAGAACAACGGGTCTTTATATGGTAATCTTGCAACCTGAGTTAAGTGATAGGTTGTAGTTTCATATAATCTGATATATTTGACAAATCGAACATCGCCCATACCAGAACATCGGGTCTGTATATGGTAATCTTGAAACCTGAGTTAAGTGATAGGTTGCAGTTTCATCCAATCTGATATATTTGACACCTCGAACCTCGCTCCGACGAGAACATCGGGTCTGTGTATGGTAATCATGAAACCTGAGTTAAGTGATAGGTTGCACTTTCATCCAATCTGATATATTTGACACCTAGAACCTCGCCCGGACCAGAACATCAGGTCTGTATATGGTAATCTTGCAACCTGAGTTAAGTGTTAGGTTGCAGTTTTATCCAATCTGATATATTTGACACCCCGAACCTCGCCCGGGCCAGAATATCGGGTCTGTATATGGTAATCTTGCAACCTGAGTTAAGTGATAGGTTGAAGTTTCATCCAATCTGATATATTTGACACCTCGAACCTCGCCCTGCCGAGAAC
>NC_039367.1:142523380-142531959 GCF_003573695.1 Papaver somniferum
GGTCTGTATATGGTAATCTTGCAACCTGAGTTAAGTGATAGGTTGCAGTTTCATCCAATCTGATATATTTGACACCTAGAACCTCGCCCGGACCAGAACATCGGGTCTGTATATGGTAATCTTGAAACCTGAGTTAAGTGATAGGTTGCAGTTTCATCCAATATGATATATTTGACACCTAGAACCTCGCCCGGACTAGAACATCGAGTCTGTATATGGTAATCTTGCAACCTGAGTTAAGTGATAGGTTGCAGTTTCATCCAATCTGATATATTTGACACCTCGAACCTCGCGCGGACCAGAATATCGGGTTTGTGATAGACACATTTTTGTGTCTAAATTTTACTCAATGTCTCTATTGTTAGTGCTCGATTTTTGTACTAATTTTTATGCTTTGTGTGTTTGTAGGTGTTTTTGGAGAAATACACTTGTGTGGAAAAAGTTGCTCAAAAAGTGATATTTGGACCCCCGGAGAAAAGTACTAAAGGCACCCTCATTTTGGATAAGGGCACTCCCAGAGCACCCGGTGTTAAAGGCACCCGAAAAATGGTTTCAAGGAACTTCTTCTTCATCTTTTGAAAATTGAAATTGGCCGAAAAATAGTCACAGTTGCTGGCAGAATTTTCGATCGAATTTCGGACGTGATTTAGTGATATTCAATCCCTGAAACTTAGTGGGTAGACGTGATATGTCATAACAAAGCTGGTATCGGTGTTTGTTTCGATCGAATTTGGCTGGATAACTCGCACGAATAAAATAGGGCAAGCCACGTATGGGAAAGATACTCGGGATTTTTGTGCCATGTTGAGGAGATTTCGTGAGGATATTGCATGTATAACTGCTACTGGTATTAGGTAGAAAGGTGCTGGAGCAATTCCGTGTACAACAGGCGCATGAGAAAGCAAATCAGGGAAGAAAATATTCCCGAGAATATTTTTCTTCACTGCCGAGTAATGGAGGATTATGTGAAGTTATTACGTGAGATTTTGTTGTTTATAGGTTATAAATAGGTGATGGGATATCAGTAAGGAAGGAAGATAGTTTGGGAGATTTTAGAGCACCAAAAAGTCGAAAAAAATCAAGTTACAGAGCTGCCATTTTTCTGATGCTGCTGAAGAACACGAAGAACATAAGACGCACACCCTTGTGTCGTTTATGCTACAGTGATTGCGACTGTTTCAGAACAGTCTTAAAAGCTACAGTTTCAGCGACTGTCGCAGGACAGTCTTATTTGTTACAGTGACAGCGACAGTCAACATATATCGTTCTCTGTAACTTTAATTATTTTCACACTTTTATCATTTGTAAACCCATCTTTGAGCATAAATGAAATCAAGTTTTGAGCGTGTTTCCAACATGATGAGAGGCTAATTTCTCCCACAACCAAGGCAATGAGGAAGCTATTTACGCATGAATAATTGGTAATCATTTATTTCCTCTAATTTATAATTTATAATTCACTCAATCACTGCTTTTGCAGAGTTTTTAATTGTTTACAAAAAATTTGTTCATTAGTTGTGATTGAATTAGATAGGTTATGCTTTGTTTAAATAATCTATGCTTAGGGATACAATTAATTTTTGAGAATTTTCCAGATTATTTGTGAATTGTAATATAAGAGTCAAAAAGATAATTAGAGTTTTGGATTGTTTACCATAATTTATTCATGTGTAATAGTGAAATCACTGTCTTGGTTGTTTTCTAATATCTTGAAGTCAATTTTGTAATAAGTTTTATTTACTTTTAAGTTTCATAAGTCTAAAAATACATTGCTTTCACAAGCCTCAACGAACCTTTTTACTACAACATTATTGAGATCACATCAGTCTGTATATGGTAATCTTGCAACCTGAGTTCAGTGATAGGTTGCAGTTTCATCCAATCTGATATATTTGACACCTCGAACCTCCCTCCGACGAGAACATCGGGTCTGTATATGGTAATCATGCAACTTGAGTTAAGTGATAGGTTGCAGTTTCATCCAATCTGATAAATTTGACACCTCGAACCTTGCCCGGACCAGAACATCGGGTCTGTATAGGGTAATCTTGCAACCTGAGTTAAGTGATAGGTTGCAGTTTTATCCAATCTGATATATTTGACACCTCGAACCTCGCCCCGACGAGAACATCGGGTCTGTATATGGTAATCTTGCAACCTGAGTTAAGTGATAGGTTGCAGTTTTATCCAATCTGATATATTTTACACACCGAACCTCGAGTGGACCAGAACAACGGGTCTTTATATGGTAATCTTGCAACCTGAGTTAAGTGATAGGTTGTAGTTTCATATAATCTGATATATTTGACAAATCGAACATCGCCCAGACCAGAACATCGGGTCTGTATATGGTAATCTTGAAACCTGAGTTAAGTGATAGGTTGCAGTTTTATCCAATCTGATATATTTGACACCTCGAACCTCGCTCCGACGAGAACATCGGGTCTGTATATGGTAATCATGCAACCTGAGTTAAGTGATAGGTTGCACTTTCATCCAATCTGATATATTTGACACCTAGAACCTCGCCCGGACCAGAACATCAGGTCTGTATATGGTAATCTTGCAACCTGAGTTAAGTGTTAGGTTGCAGTTTCATCCAATCTGATATATTTGACACCTCGAACCTTGCCCGGGACAGAATATCGGGTCTGTATATGGTAATCTTGCAACCTGAGTTAAGTGATAGGTTGAAGTTTCATCCAATCTGATATATTTGACACCTCGAACCTCGCCCTGTCGAGAACATCGGGTCTGTATATGGTAATCTTGCAACCTGAGTTAAGTGATAGGTTGCAGTTTCATCCAATCTGATATATTTGACACCTAGAACCTCGCCCGGACCAGAACATCGGGTCTGTATATGGTAATCTTGAAACCTGAGTTAAGTGATAGGTTGCAGTTTCATCCAATATGATATATTTGACACCTAGAACCTCGCCCGGACTAGAACATCGAGTCTGTATATGGTAATCTTGCAACCTGAGTTAAGTGATAGGTTGCAGTTTCATCCAATCTGATATATTTGACACCTCGAACCTCGCGCGGACCAGAATATCGGGTTTGTGATAGACACATTTTTGTGTCTAAATTTTACTCAATGTCTCTATTGTTAGTGCTCGATTTTTGTACTAATTTTTATGCTTTGTGTGTTTGTAGGTGTTTTTGGAGAAATACACTTGTGTGGAAAAAGTTGCTCAAAAAGTGATATTTGGACCCCCGGAGAAAAGTACTAAAGGCACCCTCATTTTGGATAAGGGCACTCCCAGAGCACCCGGTGTTAAAGGCACCCGAAAAATGGTTTCAAGGAACTTCTTCTTCATCTTTTGAAAATTGAAATTGGCCGAAAAATAGTCACAGTTGCTGGCAGAATTTTCGATCGAATTTCGGACGTGATTTAGTGATATTCAATCCCTGAAACTTAGTAGGTAGACGTGATATGTCATAACAAAGCTGGTATCGGTGTTTGTTTCGATCGAATTTGGCTGGATAACTCGCACGAATAAAATAGGGCAAGCCACGTATGGGAAAGATACTCGGGATTTTTGTGCCATGTTGAGGAGATTTCGTGAGGATATTGCATGTATAACTGCTACTGGTATTAGGTAGAAAGGTGCTGGAGCAATTCCGTGTACAACAGGCGCATGAGAAAGCAAATCAGGGAAGAGAATATTCCCGAGAATATTTTTCTTCACTGCCGAGTAATGGAGGATTATGTGAAGTTATTACGTGAGATTTTGTTGTTTATAGGTTATAAATAGGTGATGGGATATCAGTAAGGAGGGAAGATAGTTTGGGAGATTTTAGAGCACCAAAAAGTCGAAAAAAATCAAGTTATAGAGCTGCCATTTTTCTGATGCTGCTGAAGAACACGAAGAACATAAGACGCACACCCTTCTGTCGTTTATGCTACAGTGATTGCGACTGTTTCAGAACAGTCTTAAAAGCTACAGTTTCAGCGACTGTCGCAGGACAGTCTTATTTGTTACAGTGACATCGACAGTCAACATATATCGTTCTCTGTAACTTTAATTATTTTCACACTTTTATCATTTGTAAACCCATCTTTGAGCATAAATGAAATCAAGTTTTGAGCGTGTTTCCAACATGATGAGAGGCTAATTTCTCCCACAACCAAGGCAATGAGGAAGCTATTTACGCATGAATAATTGGTAATCATTTATTTCCTCTAATTTATAATTTATAATTCACTCAATCACTGCTTTTGCAGAGTTTTTAATTGTTTACAAAAAATTTATTCATTAGTTGTGATTGAATTAGATAGGTTATGCTTTGTTTAAATAATCTATGCTTAGGGATACAATTAATTTTTGAGAATTTTCCAGATTATTTGTGAATTGTAATATAAGAGTCAAAAAGATAATTAGAGTTTTGGATTGTTTACCATAATTTATTCATGTGTAATAGTGAAATCACTGTCTTGGTTGTTTTCTAATATCTTGAAGTCAATTTTGTAATAAGTTTTATTTACTTTTAAGTTTCATAAGTCTAAAAATACATTGCTTTCACAAGCCTCAACGAACCTTTTTACTACAACATTATTGAGATCACATCAGTCTGTATATGGTAATCTTGCAACCTGAGTTCAGTGATAGGTTGCAGTTTCATCCAATCTGATATATTTGACACCTCGAACCTCCCTCCGACGAGAACATCGGGTCTGTATATGGTAATCATGCAACTTGAGTTAAGTGATAGGTTGCAGTTTCATCCAATCTGATAAATTTGACACCTCGAACCTTGCCCGGACCAGAACATCGGGTCTGTATAGGGTAATCTTGCAACCTGAGTTAAGTGATAGGTTGCAGTTTTATCCAATCTGATATATTTGACACCTCGAACCTCGCCCCGACGAGAACATCGGGTCTGTATATGGTAATCTTGCAACCTGAGTTAAGTGATAGGTTGCAGTTTTATCCAATCTGATATATTTTACACACCGAACCTCGAGTGGACCAGAACAACGGGTCTTTATATGGTAATCTTGCAACCTGAGTTAAGTGATAGGTTGTAGTTTCATATAATCTGATATATTTGACAAATCGAACATCGCCCAGACCAGAACATCGGGTCTGTATATGGTAATCTTGAAACCTGAGTTAAGTGATAGGTTGCAGTTTTATCCAATCTGATATATTTGACACCTCGAACCTCGCTCCGACGAGAACATCGGGTCTGTATATGGTAATCATGCAACCTGAGTTAAGTGATAGGTTGCACTTTCATCCAATCTGATATATTTGACACCTAGAACCTCGCCCGGACCAGAACATCAGGTCTGTATATGGTAATCTTGCAACCTGAGTTAAGTGTTAGGTTGCAGTTTCATCCAATCTGATATATTTGACACCTCGAACCTTGCCCGGGACAGAATATCGGGTCTGTATATGGTAATCTTGCAACCTGAGTTAAGTGATAGGTTGAAGTTTCATCCAATCTGATATATTTGACACCTCGAACCTCGCCCTGTCGAGAACATCGGGTCTGTATATGGTAATCTTGCAACCTGAGTTAAGTGATAGGTTGCAGTTTCATCCAATCTGATATATTTGACACCTAGAACCTCGCCCGGACCAGAACATCGGGTCTGTATATGGTAATCTTGAAACCTGAGTTAAGTGATAGGTTGCAGTTTCATCCAATATGATATATTTGACACCTAGAACCTCGCCCGGACTAGAACATCGAGTCTGTATATGGTAATCTTGCAACCTGAGTTAAGTGATAGGTTGCAGTTTCATCCAATCTGATATATTTGACACCTCGAACCTCGCGCGGACCAGAATATCGGGTTTGTGATAGACACATTTTTGTGTCTAAATTTTACTCAATGTCTCTATTGTTAGTGCTCGATTTTTGTACTAATTTTTATGCTTTGTGTGTTTGTAGGTGTTTTTGGAGAAATACACTTGTGTGGAAAAAGTTGCTCAAAAAGTGATATTTGGACCCCCGGAGAAAAGTACTAAAGGCACCCTCATTTTGGATAAGGGCACTCCCAGAGCACCCGGTGTTAAAGGCACCCGAAAAATGGTTTCAAGGAACTTCTTCTTCATCTTTTGAAAATTGAAATTGGCCGAAAAATAGTCACAGTTGCTGGCAGAATTTTCGATCGAATTTCGGACGTGATTTAGTGATATTCAATCCCTGAAACTTAGTGGGTAGACGTGATATGTCATAACAAAGCTGGTATCGGTGTTTGTTTCGATCGAATTTGGCTGGATAACTCGCACGAATAAAATAGGGCAAGCCACGTATGGGAAAGATACTCGGGATTTTTGTGCCATGTTGAGGAGATTTCGTGAGGATATTGCATGTATAACTGCTACTGGTATTAGGTAGAAAGGTGCTGGAGCAATTCCGTGTACAACAGGCGCATGAGAAAGCAAATCAGGGAAGAAAATATTCCCGAGAATATTTTTCTTCACTGCCGAGTAATGGAGGATTATGTGAAGTTATTACGTGAGATTTTGTTGTTTATAGGTTATAAATAGGTGATGGGATATCAGTAAGGAAGGAAGATAGTTTGGGAGATTTTAGAGCACCAAAAAGTCGAAAAAAATCAAGTTACAGAGCTGCCATTTTTCTGATGCTGCTGAAGAACACGAAGAACATAAGACGCACACCCTTGTGTCGTTTATGCTACAGTGATTGCGACTGTTTCAGAACAGTCTTAAAAGCTACAGTTTCAGCGACTGTCGCAGAACAGTCTTATTTGTTACAGTGACAGCGACAGTCAACATATATCGTTCTCTGAAACTTTAATTATTTTCACACTTTTATCATTTGTAAACCCATCTTTGAGCATAAATGAAATCAAGTTTTGAGCGTGTTTCCAACATGATGAGAGGCTAATTTCTCCCACAACCAAGGCAATGAGGAAGCTATTTACGCATGAATAATTGGTAATCATTTATTTCCTCTAATTTATAATTTATAATTCACTCAATCACTGCTTTTGCAGAGTTTTTAATTGTTTACAAAAAATTTATTCATTAGTTGTGATTGAATTAAATAGGTTATGCTTTGTTTAAATAATCTATGCTTAGGGATACAATTAATTTTTGAGAATTTTCCAGATTATTTGTGAATTGTAATATAAGAGTCAAAAAGATAATTAGAGTTTTGGATTGTTTACCATAATTTATTCATGTGTAATAGTGAAATCACTGTCTTGGTTGTTTTCTAATATCTTGAAGTCAATTTTGTAATAAGTTTTATTTACTTTTAAGTTTCATAAGTCTAAAAATACATTGCTTTCACAAGCCTCAACGAACCTTTTTACTACAACATTATTGAGATCACATCAGTCTGTATATGGTAATCTTGCAACCTGAGTTCAGTGATAGGTTGCAGTTTCATCCAATCTGATATATTTGACACCTCGAACCTCCCTCCGACGAGAACATCGGGTCTGTATATGGTAATCATGCAACTTGAGTTAAGTGATAGGTTGCAGTTTCATCCAATCTGATATATTTGATACCTAGAACCTCGCCCGGACCAGAACATCGGGTCTGTATATGGTAATCTTGCAACCTGGGTTAAGTGTTAGGTTGCAGTTTCATCCAATCTGATATATTTGACACCTCGAACCTCGCCCGGACCATAACATCGGGTCTGTATATGGTAATCTAGCAACCTGAGTTAAGTGATAGGTTGCAATTTCATCCAATCTGATATATTTGACACCTCGAACCTCGCGCGGACTAGAACATCAGGTCTGTACATGGTAATCTTGCAACCTGAGTTAAGCGATAGGTTGCAGTTTCATCCAATCTGATATATTTGACACCTTGAACCTCGTACGGACCAGAACATCGGGTATGTATATGGTAATCTTGCAACCTGACTTAAGTGATAGGTTGCAGTTTCATCCAATCTGATATATTTGACACCTCGAACCTCGCCCCGAAGAGAACATCGGGTCTGTATATGGTAATCTTGCAACCTGAGTTAAGTGATAGGTTGCAGTTTCGTCCATTCTGATATATTTGACACCTAGAACCTCGCCCCTACGAGAACATCGGGTCTGTATATGGAAATCTTGCAACCTGAATTAAGTGATAGGTTGCAGTTTCATCCAATCTGATATATTTGACACCTCGAACCTCGCGCGGACCAGAACATCGGGTATGTATATGGTAATCTTGCAACCTGAGTTAACTGATAGGTTGCAGTTTCATCCAATCTGATATATTTGACACCTAAAACCTCGCACGGACCAGAACATCGGGTCTTTATATGGTAATCTTGCAACCTGAGTTAAGTGATAGGTTGCAGTTTCATCCAATTTGATATATTTGACACGTAGAACCTCGCGCGGACCAGAACATCGGGTCTGTAAATGGTAATCTCGCAACCTGAGTTAAGTGATAGGTTGCAGTTTCATCCAATCTGATATATTTGACACATCGAACCTCGCCCGAACAAGAACATCGGGTTTGTATATGGTAATCTTGCAACCTGAGTTAAGTGATAGGTTGCAGTTTCATCCAATCTAATATATTTGACACCTCGAACATAGCCTTGACGTGAACATCGGGTCTGTATATGGTAAT
>NC_039367.1:142531969-142535892 GCF_003573695.1 Papaver somniferum
GGTATATTTGACACCTCGAACCTCGCGCGGACCAGAACATCGGGTCTGTATATGGTAATATTGCAACCTGAGTTAAGTGATAGGTTGCAGTTTCATCCAATCTGATATATTTGACACCTAGAACCTCGCTCCGACGAGAACATTGGGTCTGTATATGGTAATCTTGCAAACTGAGTTAAGTGATAGGTTGCAGTTTCATCCATTCAGATATATTTCACACCTAGAACCCCGCCCCGACGAGAACATCGGGTCTGTATATGGTAATCTTGCAACCTGAGTTAAGTGATAAGTTACAGTTTCATCCAATCTGATATATTTGACACCTCGAACCTCGCGCGGAACAGAACATCGGGCCTGTATATGGTAATCTTGCAACCTGAGTTAATTGATAGGTTGTTGTTTCATCCAATCTGATATATTTGACACCTCGAACCTCGCGCGGACCAGAACATTGGGTATGTATATGGTAATCTTGCAACCTGAGTTAAGTGATAGGTTGCAGTTTCGTCCAATCTGATATATTTGACACCTAAATCCTCGCCCGGACCAGAACATCGGGTATGTATATGGTAATATTGCAACCTAAGTTAAGTGCTAGGTTGCAGTGTCATCCAATCTGATACATTTGACACCTCGAACCTCGCACGGACCAGAACATCGGTCTGTATATGGTAATCTTGCAACCTGAGTTAAGTGATAGTTTGCAGTTTCATCCATTCTGATATATTTGACACCTCGAACCTCGCCCCGACGAGAACATCGGGTCTGTATATGGTAATCTTGCAACCAGAGTTAAATGATAGGTTGCAGTTTCATCCAATCTGGTATATTTGACTCCTCGAACCTCGCGCGGACCAGAACATCGGGTCTGTATATGGTAATATTGCAAACTGAGTTAAGTGATAGGTTGCAGTTTCATCCAATCAGATATATTTGAAACCTAGAACTTCGCGTGTACCAGAACATCGACTCTGTATATGGTAATCTTGCAACCTGAATTAAGTTATAGGTTACAGTTTCATCCAATCTGATATATTTGACACATCGAACCTTGCTTGGACCAGAACATCGGGTCTGTATATGGTAATCTTGCAACCTGAGTTAAGTGATAGGTTGCTGTTTCATCCAATAGGATATATTTGATACCTCGAACCAATATTACAGTTTTGGATTGTTTACCATAATTTATTCATGTCTTGGTTGTTTTCTAATATCTTGAAGTCAATTTTGTAATAAGTTTTCTTTACTTTTAAGTTTCATAAGTCTAAAAATCCATTGCTTTCACAAGCCTCAACGAACCTTTTTACTACAACATTATTGAGATCACATCAGTCTGTATATGGTAATCTTGCAACCTGAGTTAAGTGATAAGTTGCAGTTTTATCTAATATGATATATTTTACACATCGAACCTCGCGTGGACCAGAACAACGGGTCTGTATATGGTAATCTTGCAACCTGAGCTAAGTGATAGGTTGTTGTTTCATGTAATCTGATATATTTGACACATCGAACCTCGCCCGGACCAGAACATCGGGTCTGTATATGGTAATTTTGAAACCTGAGTTAAGTGATCGTTTGCAGTTTCATCCAATCTGATATATTTGACACCTAGAACCTCGTCCGGACAAGAACATCGGGTCTGTATATGGTAATCTTGCAATCTGAGTTAAGTGATAGGTTGCAGTTTCATCCAATCTGATATATTTGACACCTCGAACCTCGCGCGGACCAGAATATCGGGTTTGTATATGGTAATCTTACAACCTGAGTTAAGTGATAAGTTGCAGTTTCATCCAATATGATATATTTTACACCTCGAACCTCGCGCGGACCAGAACATCGGGTCTGTATATGGTAATCTTGCAACCTGAGTTAAGTGATAGGTTGCAGTTTCATCCAATATGATATATTTGACACCTAGAACCTCGTGCGGACCAGAACATCGGGTCTTTATATGGTAATATTGCAACCTGAGTTAAGTGATAGGTTGCAGTTTCATCCAATCTGATATATTTGACACCTAGAACCTCGCACGGACCAGAACATTGGGTCTGTAAATGGTAATCTTGCAACCTGAGTTAAGTGATAGGTTGCAGTTTCATCCAATCTGATATATTTGACACATCGAACCTCGCCTGAACCAGAACATCGGGTTTGTATATGGTAATATTGCAACCTGAGTTAAGTGATAGGTTGCAGTTGCATCCAATCTGATACATTTGACACCTCAAACCTCGCCCGGACCAGAACATCGGGTCTGTATATGGTAATCTTACTACCTGAGTTAAGTGATAGGTTGCAGTTTCATCCAATATGATATATTTGACACCTCGTACCTCGCTCCGACGAGAACATTGGGTCTGTATATGGTAATCTTGCAACCTGAGTTAAGTGATAGCTTGCAGTTTCATCCATTCAGATATATTTCACACCTAGAACCTTGCCCCGACGAGAACATCGGGTCTGTATATGGTAATCTTGCAACCTGAGTTAAGTGATAAGTTGCAGTTTCATCCAATCTGATATATTTGACACCTCGAACCTCGCGCAGACCAGAACATCGGGCCTGTATATGGTAATCTTGCAACCTGAGTTAATTGATAGGTTGTAGTTTCATCCAATATGATATATTTGACACCTCGAACCTCGCGCGGACCAGAACAACGGGTCTGTATATGGTAATCTTGCAACCTGAGTTAAGTGATAGGTTGCAGTTTCATCCAATCTGATATATTTGACACCTAAAACCTCGCCCGGACCAGAACATCGGGTATGTATATGGTAATCTTGCAACCTAAGTTAAGTGCTAGGTTGCAGTTTCATCCAATATGATACATTTGACGCCTCAAACCTCGCCCGGACCAGAACATCGGTCTGTATATGGTAATCTTGCAACCTGAGTTAAGTGATAGGTTGTAGTTTCATCCAATCTAATATATTTGACACCTCGAACCTCGCCACGACGAGAACATCGGTCTGTATATGGTAATCTTGCAACCTGAGTTAAATGATAGGTTGCAGTTTCATCCAATCTGGTATATATCTGACACCTCGAACCTCGCCCCGACGAGAACATCGGGTCTGTATATGGAAATCTTGCAACCTGAGTTAAGTGATAAGTTGCAGTTTCATCCAATCTGATATATTTGACACCTCGAACCTCGCGCAGACCAGAACATCGGGCCTGTATACGGTAATCTTGCAACCTGAGTTAATTGATAGGTTATAGTTTCATCCAATATGATATATTTGACACCTCGAACCACGCGCAGACCAGAACATCGGGCCTGTATATGGTAATCTTGCAACCTGAGTTAATTGATAGGTTGTAGTTTCATCCAATATGATATATTTGACACCTCGAACCTCGCGCGGACCAGAACATCGGGTTTGTATATGGTAATCTTGCAACTTGGGTTAAGTGATAGGTGGCAGTTTCATCCAATCTGATATATTTGACACCTAGAACCTCGTGCGGACCAGAACATCGGCTTTGTATATGGTAATCTTGCAACCTAAGTTAAGTGCTAGGTTGCAGTTTCATCCAATATGATACATTTGACGTCTCAAACCTCGCCCGGACCAGAACATCGGTCTGTATATAGTAATCTTGCAACCTGAGTTAAGTGATAGGTTGCAGTTTCATCCAATCTAATATATTTGACACCTCGAACCTCGCCCCGACGAGAACATCGGTCTGTATATGGTAATCTTGCAACCTGAGTTAAATGATAGGTTGCAGTTTCATCCAATCTGGTATATATCTGACACCTCGAACCTCGCCCCGACGAGAACATAGGGTCTGTATATGGTAATCTTGCAACCTGAGTTAAGTGATAAGTTGCAGTTTCATCCAATATGATATATTTGACACCTCGAACCTCGCGCAGACCAGAACATCGGGCCTGTATATGGTAATC
>NC_039367.1:142536218-142536469 GCF_003573695.1 Papaver somniferum
TCGAACCTTGCCCGGACCAGAACATCGGGTCTGTATATGGTAATCTTGCAACCTGGATTAAGTGATAGGTTGCAGTTTTATCCAATCTGATATATTTGACACCTCGAACCTCGCCCCGACGAGGACATCGGGTTTGTATATGGTAATCCTGCAACCTGAGTTAAGTGATAAGTTGCAGTTTTATCCAATCTGATATATTTTACATATCGAACCTCGCGTGGACCAGAACAACGGGTCTGTATATGGTAATC
>NC_039367.1:142536580-142537892 GCF_003573695.1 Papaver somniferum
GCCCGGACCAGAACATCGGGTCTGTATATGGTAATCTTGCAACCTGAGTTAAGTGATAGGTTGTTGTTTCATCCAATAGGATATATTTGATAACTCGAACCTCGCGCGAACCAGAATATCGGGTTTGTATATGGTAATCTTGCAACCTGAGTTAAGTGATAGGTTACAGTTTTATCCAATCTGATATATTTGACACCTCGAACCTCACGTGGACAAGAACAACGGGTCTGTATTTGGTAATCTTGCTACCTGAGTTAAGTGATAGGTTGTCGTTTCATGTAATCTGATATATTTGACATTTCGAACCTCGCCCGGACCAGAACATCGGGTCTGTCTAAGGTAATCTTGAAACCTGAGTTAAGTGATAGGTTGCAGTTTCATCCAATATGATATATTTGACACCTAGAACCTCGTCCAGACAAGAATATCAGGTCTGTATATGGTAATCTTGCAACCTGAGTTAAGTGATAGGTTGCAGTTTCATCCAATCTGGTATATTTGACACCTCGAACATCGCTCCGACAGGAACATCAGGTCTGTATCTTGTAATCTTGCAACCTGAGTTAAGTGATAGGTTGCAGTTTCATCCAGTCTGATATATTTGACACCTAGAACCTCGCCCGGACCAGAACATCGGGTCTGTATATGGTAATCTTGAAACCTGAGTTAAGTGATAGGTTGCAGTTTCATCCAATATGAGATATTTGACACCTAGAACCTCGCCCGGACTAGAACATCGGGTCTGTATATGGTAATCTTGCAACCTGAGTTAAGTGATAGGTTACAGTTTTATCCAATCTGATATATTTGCCAACTCGAACCTCGCGTGGACAAGAACAACAGGTCTGTATTTGGTAATCTTGCTACCTGAGTTAAGTGATAGGTTGTCGTTTCATGTAATCTGATATATTTGACATTTCGAACCTCGCCCGGACCAGAACATCGGGTCTGTCTAAGGTAATCTTGAAACCTGAGTTAAGTGATAGGTTGCAGTTTCATCCAATCTGATATATTGAACACCTAGAACCTCGTCCAGAAAAAGAATATCAGGTCTGTATATGGTAATCTTGCAACCTGAGTTAAGTGACAGGTTGCAGTTTCATCCAATCTGGTATATTTGACACCTCGAACATCGCTCCGACAGGAACATCAGGTCTGTATATGGTAATCTTGCAACCTGAGTTAAGTGATAGGTTGCAGTTTCATCCATTCTGATATATTTGACACCTAGAACCTCGCCCGGACCAGAACATCGGGTCTGTATATGGTAATCTTGAAACCTGAGTTAAGTGATAGGTTGCAGTTTCATCCA
>NC_039367.1:142538435-142539867 GCF_003573695.1 Papaver somniferum
TATTTGACACCTAAAACCTCGCCCGGACCAGAACAACGGGTCTGTATATGGTAATCTTGCAACCTAAGTTAAGTGCTAGGTTGCAGTTTCATCTAATCTGATACATTTGACACCTCCAACCTCGCCCGGACCAGAACATTTGTCTGTATATGGTAATCTTGCAACCTGAGTTAAGTGATAGGTTGCAGTTTCATCCAATCTGATATATTTGACACCTCGAACCTCGCCCCGACGAGAACATCAGGTCTGTATATGGTAATCTTGTAACCTGAGTTAAGTGATAGGTTGCAGTTTTATCCAATCTGATATATTTTACACACCGAACCTCGAGTGGACCATAACAACGGGTCTTTATATGGTAATCTTGCAACTTGAGTTAAGTCAAAGGTTGCAGTTTCATCCAATCTGATATATTTGACACTTAGAACCTCGCGCGGACCAGAACATCGGGTCTGTATATGGTAATCTTGCAACCTGAGTTAAGTGATAGGTTGCAGTTTTCATCCATTCTGATATATTTAACACCTAGAACCTCGCCCCGACGAGTACATCGGGTCTAAATATGATAATATTGCAACCTGAGTTAAGTGATAGGTTGCAGCTTCATCCAATCTGATATATTTGACACATCGAACCTTTCCCGGACCAGAACATCGGGTCTGTATATGGTAATCTTGCAACCTCAGTTAAGTGATAGGTTGTTGTTTCATCCAATATGATATATTTGACACCTAGAACCTCGCCCCGACCAGAATATCGGATTTGTATTTGGTAATCTTGCAACCTGAGTTAAGTGATAGGTTACAGTTTTATCCAATCTGATATATTTTACACATCGAACCTCGCGTGGACAAGAACAACGGGTCTGTATTTGGTAATCTTGCAACCTGAGTTAAGTGATAGGTTGTCGTTTCATGTAATCTGATATATTTGACATTTCGAACCTCGCCCGGACCAGAACATCGGGTCTGTCTATGGTAATCTTGAAACCTGAGTTAAGTGATAGGTTGCAGTTTCATCCAATCTGATATATTTGACACCTAGAACCTCGTCCAGACAAGAACATCAGGTCTGTATATGGTAATCTTGCAACCTGAGTTAAGTGATAGGTTGCAGTTTCATCCAATCTGGTATATTTGACACCTCGAACATCGCTCCGACAGGAACATCAGGTCTGTATATGGTAATCTTGCAACCTGAGTTAAGTGATAGGTTGCAGTTTCATCCAATCTGATATATTTGACACCTAGAACCTCGCCTGGACCAGAACATCGGGTCTGTATATGGTAATCTTGAAAACTGAGTTAAGTGATAGGTTGCAGTTTCATCCAATATGATATATTTGACCCCTAGAACCTCGCCCGTACTAGAACATCGGGTCTGTATATGGTAATCTTGCAACCTGAGTTAAGTGATAGGTTGCAGTTTCATC
>NC_039367.1:142539934-142556797 GCF_003573695.1 Papaver somniferum
ATCCAATCTGATATATTTGACACCTCGAACCTCGCTCGGACCAGAACATCGGGTCTACATATGGTAATATTGCAACCTGAGTTAAGTGATAGGTTGCAGTTTCATCCAATCTGATATATTTTACACATCGAACCTTGCCCGGACCAGAACATCGGGTCTGTATATGGTAATCTTGCAACCTGAGTTAAGTGATAGGTTGTTGTTTAATCCAATATGATATATTTGACACCTAGAACCTCGCCCCAACCAGAATATTGGGTCTGTATTTGGTAATCTTGCAACCTGAGTTAAGTGATAGGTTGCAGTTTCATCCAATCTGATAAATTTGACACCTCGAACCTTGCCCGGACCAGAACATCGGGTCTGTATATGGTAATCTTGCAATCTGAGTTAAGTGATAGGTTGCAGTTTTATCCAATCTGATATATTTGACACCTCGAACCTCGCCCCGACGAGAAAATCGGGTCTGTATATGGTAATCTTGCAACCTGAGTTAAGTGATGGGTTGCAGTTTTATCCAATCTGATATATTTTACACATCGAACCTCGCGTGGACCAGAACAACAGGTCTATATATGGTAATCTTGCAACCTGAGTTAAGTGATAGGTTGTAGTTTCATGTAATCTGATATATTTGACACATCGAACCTCGCCCGGACCAGAAAATCGGGTCTGTATATGGTAATCTTGAAACCTGAGTTAAGTGATAGGTTGCAGTTTTATCCAATCTGATAGATTTGACACCTAAAACCTCTCCCGAACAAGAACATCGGGTCTGTATATGGTAATCTTGCAACCTGAATTAAGTGATAGGTTGCAGTTTCATCCAATCTGATATATTTGAGACATCGAACCTTGCCCGGACCAGACCATCGGGTCTGTATATGGTAATCTTGCAACCTGAGTTAAGTGACAGGTTGTTGTTTCATCCAATAAGATATATTTGATACCTAGAGCCTCCCCCCGACCAGAATATCGGGTCTGTATTTGGTAATCTTGCAACCTGAGTTAAGTGATAGGTTGTAGTTTCATCCAATCTGATATATTTGACACCTCGAACCTTGCCCGGACCAGAACATCGGGTCTGTATATGGTAATCTTGCAATCTGAGTTAAGTGATAGGTTGCAGTTTTATCCAATCTGATATATTTGACACCTCGAACCTCGCCCCGACGAGAAAATCGGGTCTTTATATGGTAATCTTGCAACCTGAGTTAAGTGATGGGTTGTAGTTTTATCCAATCTGATATATTTTACACATCGAACCTCGCGTGGACCAAAACAACAGGTCTATATATGGTAATCTTGCAACCTGAGTTAAGTGATAGGTTGTAGTTTCATGTAATCTGATATATTTGACACATCGAACCTCGCCCGGACCAGAAAATCGGGTCTGTATATGGTAATCTTGAAACCTGAGTTAAGTGATAGGTTGCAGTTTTATCCAATCTGATAGATTTGACACCTAAAACCTCGCCCGAACAAGAACATCGGGTCTGTATATGGTAATCTTGCAACCTGAATTAAGTGATAGGTTGCAGTTTCATCCAATCTGATATATTTGAGACATCGAACCTTGCCCGGACCAGAACATCGGGTCTGTATATGGTAATCTTGCAACCTGAGTTAAGTGACAGGTTGTTGTTTCATCCAATAGGATATATTTGATACCTAGAACCTCCCCCCGACCAGAATATCGGGTCTGTATTTGGTAATCTTGCAACCTGAGTTAAGTGATAGGTTGTAGTTTCATCCAATCTGATATATTTGACACCTCGAACCTTGCCCGGACCAGAACATCGGGTCTGTATATGGTAATCTTGCAATCTGAGTTAAGTAATAGGTTGCAGTTTTATCCAATCTGATATATTTGACACCTCGAACCTCGCCCCGACGAGAAAATCGGGTCTGTATATGGTAATCTTGCAACCTGAGTTAAGTGATGGGTTGCAGTTTTATCCAATCTGATATATTTTACACATCGAACCTCGCGTGGACCAGAACAACAGGTCTATATATGGTAATCTTGCAACCTGAGTTAAGTGATAGGTTGTAGTTTCATGTAATCTGATATATTTGACACATCGAACCTCGCCCGGACCAGAAAATCGGGTCTGTATATGGTAATCTTGAAACCTGAGTTAAGTGATAGGTTGCAGTTTTATCCAATCTGATAGATTTGACACCTAAAACCTCGCCCGAACAAGAACATCGGGTCTGTATATGGTAATCTTGCAACCTGAATTAAGTGATAGGTTGCAGTTTCATCCAATCTGATATATTTGACACATCGAACCTTGCCCGGACCAGAACATCGGGTCTGTTTATGGTAATCTTGCAACCTGAGTTAAGTGATAGGTTGTTGTTTCATCCAATAGGATATATTTGATACCTAGAACCTCCCCCCGACCAGAATATCGGGTCTGTATTGGAAATCTTGCAACCTGAGTTAAGTGATAGGTTGCAGTTTCATCCAATCTGATATATTTGACACCTCGAACCTTGCCCGGACCAGAACATCGGGTCTGTATATGGTAATCTTGCAACCTGAGTTAAGTTATAGGTTGCAGTTTTATCCAATATGTTATATTTGACACCTCGAACCTCGCCCCGACGAGGACATCGGGTTTGTATATGGTAATCTTACAACCTGAGTTAAGTGATAAGTTGCAGTTTTATCCAATCTGATATATTTTACATATCGAACCTCGCGTGGACCAGAACAACGGGTCTTTATATGGTAATCTTGCAACCTGAGTTAAGTGATAAGTTGTAGTTTCATGTAATCTGATATATTTGACGCCTCAAACCTCGCCCGGACCAGAACATCGGTCTGTATATGGTAATCTTGCAACCTGAGTTAAGTGATAGGTTGCAGTTTCATCCAATCTAATATATTTGACACCTCGAACCTCGCCCCGACGAGAACATCGGGTCTGTATATGGTAATCTTGCAACCTGAATTAAGTGATAGGTTGCAGTTTCATCCATTCTGATATATTTGACACTTAAAACCTCGCCCCGACGAGAACATCGGGTCTGTATATATGGTAATATTGCAACCTGAGTTAAATGATAGGTTGCAGTTTCATCCAATCTGGTATATCTGACACCTCGAACCTCGCGCGGACAAGAACATCGGGTCTGTATATGGTAATCTTGCAACCTGGGTTAAGTGATAGGTTGCAGTTTCATCCAATCTGATATATTTAACACCAAGAACCTCGTGCGGATCAGAACATCGGCTCTGTATATGGTAATCTTGCAACCTGAGTTAAGTGATAGGTTGCAGTTTCATCCAATCTGATATATTTGACACATCGAACCTTACCCGGACCAGAACATCGGGTCTGTATATGGTAATCTTGCAACCTGAGTTAAGTGACAGGTTGCTGTTTCATCCAATAGGATATATTTGATACCTAGAACCTCCGCCCGACCAGAATATCGGGTCTGTATTTGGTAATCTTGCAACCTGAGTTAAGTGATAGGTTGCAGTTTCATCCAATCTAATATATTTGACACCTCGAACCTTGCCCGGACCAGAACATCGGGTCTGTATATGGTAATCTTGCAACCTGAGTTAAGTGATAGGTTGCAGTTTTATCCATCTGATATATTTGACACCTCGAACCTCGCCCCGACGAGGACATCGGGTTTGTATATGGTAATCTTGCAACCTGAGTTAAGTGATAAGTTGCAGTTTTATCCAATCTGATATATTTTACATATCGAACCTCGCGTGGACCAGAACAACGGGTCTGTATATGGTAATCTTGCAACCTGAGTTAAGTGATAAGTTGTAGTTTCATGTAATCTGATATATTTGACATTGAGAACCTCGCCCGGACCAGAACATCGGGTCTGTCTATGGTAATCTTGTAACTTGAGTTAAGTGATAGGTTGCAGTTTCATCCAATCTGATATATTTGACACCTAGAACCTCGTCCAGACAAGAACATCAGGTATGTATATGGTAATCTTGCAACCTGAGTTAAGTGATAGGTTGCATTTTCATCCAATCTGGTATATTTAACACCTCGAACATCGCTCCGACAGGAACATCAGGTCTGTATATGGTAATCTTGCAACCTGAGTTAAGTGATAGGTTGCAGTTTCATCCAATCTGATATATTTGACACCTCGAACCTTGCCCGGACCAGAACATCGGGTCTGTATATGGTAATCTTGCAACCTGAGTTAAGTTATAGGTTGCAATTTTATCCAATATGATATATTTGACACCTCGAACCTCGCCCCGACGAGGACATCGGGTTTGTATATGGTAATCTTACAACCTGAGTTAAGTGATAAGTTGCAGTTTTATCCAATCTGATATATTTTACATATCGAACCTCGCGTGGACCAGAACAACGGGTCTTTATATGGTAATCTTGCAACCTGAGTTAAGTGATAAGTTGTAGTTTCATGTAATCTGATATATTGGACGCCTCAAACCTCGCCCGGACCAGAACATCGGTCTGTATATGGTAATCTTGCAACCTGAGTTAAGTGATAGGTTGCAGTTTCATCCAATCTAATATATTTGACACCTCGAACCTCGCCCCGACGAGAACATCGGGTCTGTATATGGTAATCTTGCAACCTGAGTTAAGTGATAGGTTGCAGTTTCATCCATTCTGATATATTTGACACTTAAAACCTCGCCCCGACGAGAACATCGGGTCTGTATATATGGTAATATTGCAACCTGAGTTAAATGATAGGTTGCAGTTTCATCCAATCTGGTATATCTGACACCTCGAACCTCGCGCGGACTAGAACCTCGGGTCTGTATATGGTAATCTTGCAACCTGGGTTAAGTGATAGGTTGCAGTTTCATCCAATCTGATATATTTAACACCAAGAACCTCGTGCGGATCAGAACATCGGCTCTGTATATGGTAATCTTGCAACCTGAGTTAAGTGATAGGTTGCAGTTTCATCCAATCTGATATATTTGACACATCGAACCTTGCGCGGACCAGAACATCGGGTCTGTATATGGTAATCTTGCAGCCTGAGTTAAGTGACAGGTTGCTGTTTCATCCAATAGGATATATTTGATACCTAGAACCTCCCCCCGACCAGAATATCGGGTCTGTATTTGGTAATCTTGCAACCTGAGTTAAGTGATAGGTTGCAGTTTCATCCAATCTGATATATTTGACACCTCGAACCTTGCCCGGACCAGAACATCGGGTCTGTATATGGTAATCTTGCAACCTGAGTTAAGTGATAGGTTGCAGTTTTATCCATCTGATATATTTGACACCTCGAACCTCGCCCCGACGAGGACATCGGGTTTGTATATGGTAATCTTGCAACCTGAGTTAAGTGATAAGTTGCAGTTTTATCCAATCTGATATATTTTACATATCGAACCTCGCGTGGACCAGAACAACGGGTCTGTATATGGTAATCTTGCAACCTGAGTTAAGTGATAAGTTGTAGTTTCATGTAATCTGATATATTTGACGCCTCAAACCTCGCCCGGACCAGAACATCGGTCTGTATATGGTAATCTTGCAACCTGAGTTAAGTGATAGGTTGCAGTTTCATCCAATCTAATATATTTGACACCTCGAACCTCGCCCCGACGAGAACATCGGGTCTGTATATGGTAATCTTGCAACCTGAGTTAAGTGATAGGTTGCAGTTTCATCCATTCTGATATATTTGACACCTAAAACTTCGCCCCGACGAGAACATCGGGTCTGTATATATGGTAATCTTGCAACCTGATTTAAATGATAGGTTGCAGTTTAATCCAATCTGGTATATCTGACACCTCGAACCTCGCGCGGACTAGAACATGAGGTCTGTATATGGTAATCTTGCAACCTGGGTTAAGTGATAGGTTGCAGTTTCATCCAATCTGATATATTTGACACCTAGAACCTCGTGCGGACCAGAACATCGGCTCTGTATATGGTAATCTTGCAACCTGAGTTAAGTGATAGGTTGCAGATTCATCCAATCTGATATATTTGACACATCGAACCTTGCCCGGACCAGAACATCGGGTCTGTATATGGTAATCTTGCAACCTGAGTTAAGTGATAGGTTACAGTTATATCCAATCTGATATATTTTACACATCGAACCTCGCGTGGACAAGAACAACGGGTCTGTATTTGGTAATCTTGCAACCTGAGTTAAGTGATAGGTTACAGTTATATCCAATCTGATATATTTTACACATCGAACCTCGCGTGGACAAGAACAACGGGTCTGTATTTGGTAATCTTGCAACCTGAGTTAAGTGATAGGTTGTCGTTTCATGTAATCTGATATATTTGACATTGAGAACCTCGCCCGGACCAGAACATCGGGTCTGTCTATGGTAATCTTGAAACTTGAGTTAAGTGATAGGTTGCAGTTTCATCCAATCTGATATATTTGACACCTAGAACCTCGTCCAGACAAGAACATCAGGTATGTATATGGTAATCTTGCAACCTGAGTTAAGTGATAGGTTGCATTTTCATCCAATCTGGTATATTTAACACCTCGAACATCGCTCCGACAGGAACATCAGGTCTGTATATGGTAATCTTGCAACCTGAGTTAAGTGATAGGTTGCAGTTTCATCCAATCTGATATATTTGACACCTAGAACCTCGCCCGGACCAGAACATCGGGTCTGTATATGGTAATCTTGAAACCTGAGTTAAGTGATAGGTTGCAGTTTCATCCAATATGATATATTTGACACCTAGAACCTCGCCCGGACTAGAACATCGGGTCTGTATATGGTAATCTTGCAACCTGAGTTAAGTGATAGGTTGCAGTTTCATCCAATCTGATATATTTGACACCTAGAACCTCCCCCCGACCAGAACATCGGGTCTGTATATGGTAATTTTGCAACTTGAGTTAAGTGTTAGGTTGCAGTTTCATCCAATCTGATATATTTGACACCTCGAACCTCGCCCGGACCAGAATATCGGGTCTGTATATGGTAATCTTGCAACCTGAGTTAAGTGATAGGTTGCAGTTTCATCCGATATGATATATTTGACACCTCAAACCTCGCTCGGACCAGAACATCGGGTATGTATATGGTAACCTTGCAACCTGACTTAAGTGATAGGTTGCAGTTTCATCCAATCTGACACCTCGAACCTCGCTCCGACGAGAACATCGGGTCTGTATATGGTAATATTGCAACCTGAGTTAAGTCAAAGGTTGCAGTTTCATCCAATCTGATATATTTGACACCTAGAACTTCGCGCGGACCAGAACATCGGGTCTACATATGGTAATATTGCAACCTGAGTTAAGTGATAGGTTGCAGTTTCATCCAATCTGATATATTTGACACCTCAAACCTTGCCCGGACCAGAACATCGGGTTTGTATATGGTAATCTTGCAATCTGAGTTAAGTGATAGGTTGCAGTTTTATCCAATCTGATATATTTGACACCTCGAACCTCGCCCCGACGAGAAAATCGAGTTTGTATATGGTAATCTTGCAACCTGAGTTAAGTGATGGGTTGCAGTTTTATCCAATCTGATATATTTTACACATCGAACCTCGCGTGGACCAGAACAACAGGTTTGTATATGGTAATCTTGCAACCTGAGTTAAGTGATAGGTTGTAGTTTCATGTAATCTGATATATTTGACACATCGAACCTCGCCCGGACCAGAAAATCGGGTCTGTATATGGTAATCTTGAAACCTGAGTTAAGTGATAGGTTGCAGTTTTATCCAATCTGATAGATTTGACACATAAAACCTCGCCCGAACAAGAACATCGGGTCTGTATATGGTAATCTTGCAACCTGAATTAAGTGATAGTTTGCAGTTTCATCCAATCTGATATATTTGACACTTCGAACCTTGCCCGGACCAGAACATCAGGTCTGTATATGGTAATCTTGCAACCTGAGTTAAGTGACAGGTTGCTGTTTCATTCAATAGGATATATTTGATACCTAGAACCTCCCCCCGACCAGAATATCGGGTCTGTATTTGGTAATCTTGCAACCTGAGTTAAGTGATAGGTTGCAGTTTCATCCAATCTGATATATTTGACACCTCGAACCTTGCCCGGACCAGAACATCGGGTCTGTATATGGTAATCTTGCAACCTGAGTTAAGTGATAGGTTGCAGTTTTATCCAATCTGATATATTTGACACCTCGAACCTCGCCCTGACGAGGACATCGGGTTTGTATATGGTAATCTTGCAACCTGAGTTAAGTGATAAGTTGCAGTTTTATCCAATCTGATATATTTTACATATCGAACCTCGCGTGGACCAGAACAACGGGTCTGTATATGGTAATCCTGCAACCTGAGTTAAGTGATAAGTTGTAGTTTCATGTAATCTGATATATTTGACGCCTCAAACCTCGCCCGGACAAGAACATCGGTCTGTATATGGTAATCTTGCAACCTGAGTTAAGTGATAGGTTGCAGTTATATCCAATCTGATATATTTTACACATCGAACCTCGCGTGGACAAGAACAACGGGTCTGTATTTGGTAATCTTGTAACCTGAGTTAAGTGATAGGTTGTCGTTTCATGTAATCTGATATATTTGACATTGAGAACCTCGCCCGGACCAGAACATCGGGTCTGTATATATGGTAATCTTGAAACTTGAGTTAAGTGATAGGTTGCAGTTTCATCCAATCTGATATATTTGACACCTAGAACCTCGTCCAGACAAGAACATCAGGTATGTATATGGTAATCTTGCAACCTGAGTTAAGTGATAGGTTGCATTTTCATCCAATCTGGTATATTTAACACCTAGAACCTCGTGCGGACCAGAACTTCGGCTCTGTATATGGTAATCTTGCAACCTGAGTTAAGTGATAGGTTGCAGTTTCATCCAATCTGATATATTTGACACATTGAACCTTGCCCGGACCAGAACATCGGGTCTGTATATGGTAATCTTGCAACCTGAGTTAAGTGATAGGTTGCTGTTTCATCCAATAGGATATATTTGATACCTAGAACCTCCCCCCGACCAGAATATCGGGTCTGTATTTGGTAATCTGGCAACCTGAGTTAAGTGATAGGTTGCAGTTTCATCCAATCTGATATATTTGACACCCCGAACCTTGCCCGGACCAGAAAATTGGGTATGTATATGGTAATCTTGCAACCTGAATTAAGTGATAGGTTGCAGTTTTATCCAATCTGATATATTTGACACCTCGAACCTCACCCCGACGAGGACATCGGGTTTCTATATGGTAATCTTGCAACCTGAGTTAAGTGATAAGTTGCAGTTTTATCCAATCTGATATATTTTACATATCGAACCTCGCATGAACCAGAACAACAGGTCTGTATATGGTAATCTTGCAACCTGAGTTAAGTGATAAGTTGTAGTTTCATGTAATCTGATATATTTGACACATCGAACCTCGCTCCGACGGGAACATCAGGTCTGTATATGGTAATCTTGCAACCTGAGTTAAGTGATAGGTTGCAGTTTCATCCAATCTGATATATTTGACACCTAGAACCTCGCCCGGACCAGAACATCGGGTCTGTATATGGTAATCTTGAAACCTGAGTTAAGTGATAGGTTGCAGTTTCATCCAATATGATATATTTGACACCTAGAACCTCGCCCGGACTAGAACATCGGGTCTGTATATGGTAATCTTGCAACCTGAGTTAAGTGATAGGTTGCAGTTTCATCCAATATAATATATTTGACACCTCGAACCTCGCCCCGTCGAGAACATCGGGTCTGTATATGGTAATTTTGCAACCTGAGTTAAGTGATAGGTTGCAGTTTCATCCATTCTGATATATTTGACACCTAAAACCTCGCCCCGACGAGAACATCGGGTCTGTATATATGGTAATCTTGCAACCTGAGTTAAATGATAGGTTGCAGTTTCATCCAATCTGGTATATCTGACACCTCGAACCTCGCGCGGACTAGAACATCGGGTCTGTATATGGTAATCTTGCAACCTGGGTTAAGGGATAGGTTGCAGTTTCATCCAATCTGATATATTTGACACCTAGAACCTCATGCGGACCAGAACATCGGCTATTTATATGGTAATCTTGCAACCTGAGTTAAGTGATAGGTTGCAGTTTCATCCAATCTGATATATTTGACACATCGAACCTTGCCCGGACCAGAACATCGGGTCTGTATATGGTAATCTTGCAACCTGAGTTAAGTGATAGGTTGTTGTTTCATCCAATAGGATATATTTGATACCTAGAACCTCCCCCCGACCAGAATATCGGGTCTGTATTTGGTAATCTTGCAACCTAAGTTAAGTGCTAGGTTGTAGTTTCATCTAATCTGATACATTTGACACCTCCAACCTCGCCCGGACCAGAACATCGGTCTGTATATGGTAATCTTGCAACCTGAGTTAAGTGATAGGTTGCAGTTTCATCCAATCTGATATATTTGACACCTCAAACCTCGCCCCGACGAGAACATCGGGTCTGTATATGGTAATCTTGCAACCTGAGTTAAGTGATAGGTTGCAGTTTCATCCATTCTGATATATTTGACACCTAAAACCTCGCCCCGACGAGAACATCGGGTCTGTATATATGGTAATCTTGCAACCTGAGTTAAATGATAGGTTGCAGTTTCATCCAATCTGGTATATCTGACACCTCGAACCTCGCGCGGACTAGAACATCGGGTCTATATATGGTAATCTTGCAACCTGGGTTAAGTGATAGGTTGCAGTTTCATCCAATCTGATATATTTGACACCTAGAACCTCGTGCGGACCAGAACATCGGATCTGTATATGGTAATCTTGCAACCTGAGTTAAGTGATAGGTTGCAGTTTCATCCAATCTGATATATTTGACACATCGAACCTTTCCCGGACCAGAACATCGGGTCTGTATATGGTAATCTTGCAACCTTAGTTAAGTGATAGGTTGTTGTTTCATCCAATAGGATATATTTGATACCTAGAACCTCCCCCCGACCAGAATATCGGGTCTGTATTTGGTAATCTTGCAACCTGAGTTAAGTGATAGGTTGCAGTTTCATCCAATCTGATATATTTGATACCTCGAACCTTGCCCGGACCAGAACATCGGGTATGTATATGGTAATCTTGCAACCTGAATTAAGTGATAGGTTGCAGTTTTATCTAATCTGATATATTTGACACCTCGAACCTCGCCCCGACGAGGACACCGGGTTTGTATATGGTAATCTTGCAACCTGAGTTAATTGATAAGTTGCAGTTTTATCCAATCTGATATATTTTACATATCGAACCTCGCGTGTATCAGAACAACGGGTCTGTATATGGTAATCTTGCAACCTGAGTTAAGTGATAAGTTGTAGTTTCATGTAATCTGATATATTTGACACATCGAACCTCGCCCGGACCAGAACATCGGGTCTGTATATGGTAATTTTGAAACCTGAGTTAAGTGCTAGTTTGCAGTTTCATCTAATATGATATATTTGACACCTAGAACCTCGCCCGGACAAGAACATCGGGTCTGTATATGGTAATATTGCAATCTGAGTTAAGTAATAGGTTGCCGTTTCATCCAATCTGATATATTTGACACCTCGAACCTCGCACGGACCAGAATATCAGGTTTGTATATGGTAATCTTACAATCAGAATTAAGTGATAGGTTGCAGTTTCATTCAATCTGATATATTTGACACCTAAAACCTCGCCCGGACCATAACATCGGGTCTGTATATGGTAATCTTGTAACCTAAGTTAAGTGCTAGGTTGCAGTTTCATCTAATATGATACATTTGACACCTCCAACCTCGCCCGGACCAGAACATCGGTCTGTATATGGTAATCTTGCAACCTGAGTTAAGTGATAGGTTGCAGTTTCATCCAATATGATATATTTGACACCTCGAACCTCGCCCCGACGAGAACATTGGGTCTGTATATGGTAATCTTGCAACCTGAGTTAAGTGATAGGTTGCAGTTTCATCCATTATGATATATTTGACACCTCAAACCTCGTGCGGACCAGAACATCGGGTCTGTATATGGTAATCTTGCAACCTGAGTTAAGTGATAGGTTGAAGTTTTATCCAATCTAGTATATTTTATACCTCGAACCTCGCCCCGACGAGAACATCGGGTTTGTATATGGTAATCTTGCAACCTGAGTTAAGTGATAGGTTGCAGTTTTATCCAGTCTGATATATTTTACACACCGAACCTCGAGTGGACCATAACAACGGGTCTTTATATGGTAATCTTGCAACTTGAGTTAAGTCAAAGGTTGCAGTTTAATCCAATCTGATATATTTGACACCTAGAACCTCGCGCGGACCAGAACATCGGGTCTGTATATGGTAATCTTGCAACCTGAGTTAAGTGATAGGTTGCAGTTTCATCCAATCTGATATATTTGACACATCGAACCTTGCCCGGACCAGAACATCGGGTCTGTATATGGTAATCTTGCAACCTGAGTTAAGTGATAGGTTGCCGTTTCATCCAATATGATATATTTGACACCTAGAACCTCGCCCCGACCAGAATATCGGGTCTGTATTTGGTAATCTTGCAACCTGAGTTAAGTGATAGGTTGTCGTTTCATCCAATCTGATATATTTGACACCTAGAACCTCGTCCAGACAAGAACATCGGGTCTGTATATGGTAATCTTGCAACCTGAGTTATGTGATAGGTTGCAGTTTCATCCAATCTGGTATATTTGACACCTCGAACATCGCTCCGACGGGAACATCAGGTCTGTATATGGTAATCTTGCAACCTGAGTTAAGTGATAGGTTGCAGTTTCATCCAATCTGATATATTTGACACCTAGAACCTCGCCCGGACCAGAACATCGGGTCTGTATATGGTAATCTTGAAACCTGAGTTAAGTGATAGGTTGCAGTTTCATCCAATATGATATATTTGACACCTAAAACCTCGCCCGGACTAGAACATCGGGTCTGTATATGGTAATCTTGCAACCTGAGTTAAGTGATAGGTTGCAGTTTCATCCAATCTAATATATTTGACACCTCGAACCTCGCCCCGTCGAGAACATCGGGTTTGTATATGGTAATTTTGCAACCGAGTTAAGTGATAGGTTGCAGTTTCATCCATTCTGATATATTTGACACCTAAAACCTCGCCCCGACGAGAACATCGGGTCTGTATATATGGTAATCTTGCAACCTGAGTTATGTGATAGGTTGCAGTTTCATCCAATCTGGTATATTTGACACCTCGAACATCGCCCGGACCAGAACATCGGGTCTGTCTATGGTAATCTTGAAACCTGAGTTAAGTGATAGGTTGCAGTTTCATCCAATCTGATATATTTGACACCTAGAACCTCGTCCAGACAAGAACATCGGGTCTGTATATGGTAATCTTGCAACCTGAGTTATGTGATAGGTTGCAGTTTCATCCAATCTGGTATACTTGACACCTCGAACATCGCTCCGACGGGAACATCAGGTCTGTATATGGTAATCTTGCAACCTGAGTTAAGTGATAGGTTGCAGTTTCATCCAATATGATATATTTGACACCTAGAACCTCGCCCGGACCAGAACATCGGGTCTGTATATGGTAATCTTGAAACCTGAGTTAAGTGATAGGTTGCAGTTTCATCCAATATGATATATTTGACACCTAGAACCTCGCCCGGACTAGAACATCGGGTCTGTATATGGTAATCTTGCAACCTGAGTTAAGTGATAGGTTGCAGTTTCATCCAATCTGATATATTTGACACCTAGAACCTCCCCCCGACCAGAACATCGGGTCTGTATATGGTAATTTTGCAACTTGAGTTAAGTGTTAGGTTGCAGTTTCATCCAATCTGATATATTTGACACCTCGAACCTCGCCCGGACCAGAATATCGGGTCTGTATATGGTAATCTTGCAACCTGAGTTAAGTGATAGGTTGCAGTTTCATCCGATATGATATATTTGACACCTCAAACCTCGCTCGGACCAGAACATCGGGTATGTATATGGTAACCTTGCAACCTGACTTAAGTGATAGGTTGCAGTTTCATCCAATCTGACACCTCGAACCTCGCTCCGACGAGAACATCGGGTCTGTATATGGTAATATTGCAACCTGAGTTAAGTCAAAGGTTGCAGTTTCATCCAATCTGATATATTTGACACCTAGAACTTCGCGCGGACCAGAACATCGGGTCTACATATGGTAATATTGCAACCTGAGTTAAGTGATAGGTTGCAGTTTCATCCAATCTGATATATTTGACACCTCAAACCTTGCCCGGACCAGAACATCGGGTTTGTATATGGTAATCTTGCAATCTGAGTTAAGTGATAGGTTGCAGTTTTATCCAATCTGATATATTTGACACCTCGAACCTCGCCCCGACGAGAAAATCGAGTTTGTATATGGTAATCTTGCAACCTGAGTTAAGTGATGGGTTGCAGTTTTATCCAATCTGATATATTTTACACATCGAACCTCGCGTGGACCAGAACAACAGGTTTGTATATGGTAATCTTGCAACCTGAGTTAAGTGATAGGTTGTAGTTTCATGTAATCTGATATATTTGACACATCGAACCTCGCCCGGACCAGAAAATCGGGTCTGTATATGGTAATCTTGAAACCTGAGTTAAGTGATAGGTTGCAGTTTTATCCAATCTGATAGATTTGACACCTAAAACCTCGCCCGAACAAGAACATCGGGTCTGTATATGGTAATCTTGCAACCTGAATTAAGTGATAGGTTGCAGTTTCATCCAATCTGATATATTTGAGACATCGAACCTTGCCCGGACCAGAACATCGGGTCTGTATATGGTAATCTTGCAACCTGAGTTAAGTGACAGGTTGTTGTTTCATCCAATAGGATATATTTGATACCTAGAACCTCCCCCCGACCAGAATATCGGGTCTGTATTTGGTAATCTTGCAACCTGAGTTAAGTGATAGGTTGTAGTTTCATCCAATCTGATATATTTGACACCTCGAACCTTGCCCGGACCAGAACATCGGGTCTGTATATGGTAATCTTGCAATCTGAGTTAAGTAATAGGTTGCAGTTTTATCCAATCTGATATATTTGACACCTCGAACCTCGCCCCGACGAGAAAATCGGGTCTGTATATGGTAATCTTGCAACCTGAGTTAAGTGATGGGTTGCAGTTTTATCCAATCTGATATATTTTACACATCGAACCTCGCGTGGACCAGAACAACAGGTCTATATATGGTAATCTTGCAACCTGAGTTAAGTGATAGGTTGTAGTTTCATGTAATCTGATATATTTGACACATCGAACCTCGCCCGGACCAGAAAATCGGGTCTGTATATGGTAATCTTGAAACCTGAGTTAAGTGATAGGTTGCAGTTTTATCCAATCTGATAGATTTGACACCTAAAACCTCGCCCGAACAAGAACATCGGGTCTGTATATGGTAATCTTGCAACCTGAATTAAGTGATAGGTTGCAGTTTCATCCAATCTGATATATTTGACACATCGAACCTTGCCCGGACCAGAACATCGGGTCTGTTTATGGTAATCTTGCAACCTGAGTTAAGTGATAGGTTGTTGTTTCATCCAATAGGATATATTTGATACCTAGAACCTCCCCCCGACCAGAATATCGGGTCTGTATTTGGAAATCTTGCAACCTGAGTTAAGTGATAGGTTGCAGTTTCATCCAATCTGATATATTTGACACCTCGAACCTTGCCCGGACCAGAACATCGGGTCTGTATATGGTAATCTTGCAACCTGAGTTAAGTTATAGGTTGCAGTTTTATCCAATATGTTATATTTGACACCTCGAACCTCGCCCCGACGAGGACATCGGGTTTGTATATGGTAATCTTACAACCTGAGTTAAGTGATAAGTTGCAGTTTTATCCAATCTGATATATTTTACATATCGAACCTCGCGTGGACCAGAACAACGGGTCTTTATATGGTAATCTTGCAACCTGAGTTAAGTGATAAGTTGTAGTTTCATGTAATCTGATATATTGGACGCCTCAAACCTCGCCCGGACCAGAACATCGGTCTGTATATGGTAATCTTGCAACCTGAGTTAAGTGATAGGTTGCAGTTTCATCCAATCTAATATATTTGACACCTCGAACCTCGCCCCGACGAGAACATCGGGTCTGTATATGGTAATCTTGCAACCTGAGTTAAGTGATAGGTTGCAGTTTCATCCATTCTGATATATTTGACACCTAAAACCTCGCCCCGACGAGAACATCAGGTCTGTATATGGGAATCTTGTAACCTGAGTTAAATAATAGGTTGCAACTTCATCCAATCTGATATATTTGATACCTCAAACCTCGCGCGGACCAGAACATCGGGTCTGTATATGGTAATCTTGCAACCTGAGTTAAGTGATAGGTTGCAGTTTTATCCAATATGATATATTTGACACCTCGAACCTCGCCCGGACTAGAACATCGGGTCTGTATATGGTAATCTTGCAACCTGAGTTAAGTGATAGGTTGCAGTTTCATCCAATCTAATATATTTGACACCTCGAACCTCGCCCCGTCGAGAACATCGGGTTTGTATATGGTAATTTTGCAACCGAGTTAAGTGATAGGTTGCAGTTTCATCCAATCTGGTATATTTGACACCTCGAACATCGCTCCGACGGGAACATCAGGTCTGTATATGGTAATCTTGCAACCTGAGTTAAGTGATAGGTTGCAGTTTCATCCAATCTGATATATTTGACACCTAGAACCTCGCCCGGACCAGAACATCGGGTCTGTATATGGTAATCTTGAAACCTGAGTTAAGTGATAGGTTGCAGTTTCATCCAATATGATATATTTGACACCTAGAACCTCGCCCGGACTAGAACATCGGGTCTGTATATGGTAATCTTGCAACCTGAGTTAAGTGAT
>NC_039367.1:142556807-142557428 GCF_003573695.1 Papaver somniferum
TCGCCCGGACCAGAACATCGGGTCTGTCTATGGTAATCTTGAAACCTGAGTTAAGTGATAGGTTGCAGTTTCATCCAATCTGATATATTTGACACCTAGAACCTCGTCCAGACAAGAACATCGGGTCTGTATATGGTAATCTTGCAACCTGAGTTATGTGATAGGTTGCAGTTTCATCCAATCTGGTATACTTGACACCTCGAACATCGCTCCGACGGGAACATCAGGTCTGTATATGGTAATCTTGCAACCTGAGTTAAGTGATAGGTTGCAGTTTCATCCAATATGATATATTTGACACCTAGAACCTCGCCCGGACCAGAACATCGGGTCTGTATATGGTAATCTTGAAACCTGAGTTAAGTGATAGGTTGCAGTTTCATCCAATATGATATATTTGACACCTAGAACCTCGCCCGGACTAGAACATCGGGTCTGTATATGGTAATCTTGCAACCTGAGTTAAGTGATAGGTTGCAGTTTCATCCAATCTAATATATTTGACACCTCGAACCTCGCCCCGTCGAGAACATCGGGTTTGTATATGGTAATTTTGCAACCGAGTTAAGTGATAGGTTGCAGTTTCATCCATTCTGATATATTTGACACCTAAAACCTCGC
>NC_039367.1:142557438-142571740 GCF_003573695.1 Papaver somniferum
CGAGAACATCGGGTCTGTATATGGTAATTTTGCAACCTGAGTTAAGTGATAGGTTGCAGTTTCATCCATTCTGATATATTTGACACCTAAAACCTCGCCCCGACGAGAACATCGGGTCTGTATATATGGTAATCTTGCAACCTGAGTTAAATGATAGGTTGCAGTTTCATCCAATCTGGTATATCTGACACCTCGAACCTCGCGCGGACTAGAACATCGGGTCTGTATATGGTAATCTTGCAACCTGGGTTAAGGGATAGGTTGCAGTTTCATCCAATCTGATATATTTGACACCTAGAACCTCATGCGGACTAGAACATCGGCTATTTATATGGTAATCTTGCAACCTGAGTTAAGTGATAGGTTGCAGTTTCATCCAATCTGATATATTTGACACATCGAACCTTGCCCGGACCAGAACATCGGGTCTGTATATGGTAATCTTGCAACCTGAGTTAAGTGATAGGTTGTTGTTTCATCCAATAGGATATATTTGATACCTAGAACCTCCCCCCGACCAGAATATCGGGTCTGTATTTGGTAATCTTGCAACCTAAGTTAAGTGCTAGGTTGTAGTTTCATCTAATCTGATACATTTGACACCTCCAACCTCGCCCGGACCAGAACATCGGTCTGTATATGGTAATATTGCAACCTGAGTTAAGTGATAGGTTGCAGTTTCATCCAATCTGATATATTTGACACCTCGAACCTCGCCCCGACGAGAACATCGGGTCTGTATATGGTAATCTTGCAACCTGAGTTAAGTGATAGGTTGCAGTTTTATCCAATCTGATATATTTTACACACCGAACCTCGAGTGGACCAGAACAACGGGTCTTTATATGGTAATCTTGCAACCTGAGTTAAGTGATAGGTTGTAGTTTCATATAATCTGATATATTTGACAAATCGAACATCGCCCAGACCAGAACATCGGGTCTGTATATGGTAATCTTGAAACCTGAGTTAAGTGATAGGTTGCAGTTTTATCCAATCTGATATATTTGACACCTCGAACCTCGCTCCGACGAGAACATCGGGTCTGTATATGGTAATCATGCAACCTGAGTTAAGTGATAGGTTGCACTTTCATCCAATCTGATATATTTGACACCTAGAACCTCGCCCGGACCAGAACATCAGGTCTGTATATGGTAATCTTGCAACCTGAGTTAAGTGTTAGGTTGCAGTTTCATCCAATCTGATATATTTGACACCTCGAACCTTGCCCGGGACAGAATATCGGGTCTGTATATGGTAATCTTGCAACCTGAGTTAAGTGATAGGTTGAAGTTTCATCCAATCTGATATATTTGACACCTCGAACCTCGCCCTGTCGAGAACATCGGGTCTGTATATGGTAATCTTGCAACCTGAGTTAAGTGATAGGTTGCAGTTTCATCCAATCTGATATATTTGACACCTAGAACCTCGCCCGGACCAGAACATCGGGTCTGTATATGGTAATCTTGAAACCTGAGTTAAGTGATAGGTTGCAGTTTCATCCAATATGATATATTTGACACCTAGAACCTCGCCCGGACTAGAACATCGGGTCTGTATATGGTAATCTTGCAACCTGAGTTAAGTGATAGGTTGCAGTTTCATCCAATATAATATATTTGACACCTCGAACCTCGCCCCGTCGAGAACATCGGGTCTGTATATGGTAATTTTGCAACCTGAGTTAAGTGATAGGTTGCAGTTTCATCCATTCTGATATATTTGACACCTAAAACCTCGCCCCGACGAGAACATCGGGTCTGTATATATGGTAATCTTGCAACCTGAGTTAAATGATAGGTTGCAGTTTCATCCAATCTGGTATATCTGACACCTCGAACCTCGCGCGGACTAGAACATCGGGTCTGTATATGGTAATCTTGCAACCTGGGTTAAGGGATAGGTTGCAGTTTCATCCAATCTGATATATTTGACACCTAGAACCTCATGCGGACCAGAACATCGGCTATTTATATGGTAATCTTGCAACCTGAGTTAAGTGATAGGTTGCAGTTTCATCCAATCTGATATATTTGACACATCGAACCTTGCCCGGACCAGAACATCGGGTCTGTATATGGTAATCTTGCAACCTGAGTTAAGTGATAGGTTGTTGTTTCATCCAATAGGATATATTTGATACCTAGAACCTCCCCCCGACCAGAATATCGGGTCTGTATTTGGTAATCTTGCAACCTAAGTTAAGTGCTAGGTTGTAGTTTCATCTAATCTGATACATTTGACACCTCCAACCTCGCCCGGACCAGAACATCGGTCTGTATATGGTAATCTTGCAACCTGAGTTAAGTGATAGGTTGCAGTTTCATCCAATCTGATATATTTGACACCTCGAACCTCGCCCCGACGAGAACATCGGGTCTGTATATGGTAATCTTGCAACCTGAGTTAAGTGATAGGTTGCAGTTTCATCCATTCTGATATATTTGACACCTAAAACCTCGCCCCGACGAGAACATCAGGTCTGTATATGGGAATCTTGTAACCTGAGTTAAATAATAGGTTGCAACTTCATCCAATCTGATATATTTGATACCTCAAACCTCGCGCGGACCAGAACATCGGGTCTGTATATGGTAATCTTGCAACCTGAGTTAAGTGATAGGTTGCAGTTTTATCCAATCTGATATATTTGACACCTCGAACCTCGCCCCGACGAGAACATCGGGTCTGTGTATGGTAATCTTGCAACCTGAGTTAAGTGATAGGTTGCAGTTTTATCCAATCTGATATATTTTACACACCGAACCTCCAGTGGACCATAACAACGGGTCTTTATATGGTAATCTTGCAACTTGAGTTAAGTGATAGGTTGTCGTTTCATGTAATCTGATATATTTGACATTTCGAACCTCGCCCGGACCAGAACATCGGGTTTGTCTATGGTAATCTTGAAACCTGAGTTAAGTGATAGGTTGCAGTTTCATCCAATCTGATATATTTGACACCTAGAACCTCGTCCAGACAAGAACATCGGGTCTGTATATGGTAATCTTGCAACCTGAGTTAAGTGATAGGTTGCAGTTACATCCAATCTGATATATTTGACACATCGAACCTTGCCCGGACCAGAACATCGGGTCTGTATATGGTAATCTTGCAACCTGAGTTAGGTGATAGGTTGTTGTTTCATCCAATAGGATATATTTGATACCTAGAACCTCCCCCCGACCAGAATATCGGGTCTGTATTTGGTAATCTTGTAACCTAAGTTAAGTGCTAGGTTGTAGTTTCATCTAATCTGATACATTTGACACCTCCAACCTCGCCCGGACCAGAACATCGGTCTGTATATGGTAATCTTGCAACCTGAGTTAAGTGATAGGTTGCAGTTTCATCCAATCTGATATATTTGACACCTCGAACCTCGCCCTGACGAGAACATCGGGTCTGTATATGGTAATCTTGCAACCTGAGTTAAGTGATAGGTTGCAGTTTCATCCATTCTGATATATTTGACACCTAAAACCTCGCCCCGACGAGAACATCAGGTCTGTATATGGGAATCTTGTAACCTGAGTTAAATAATAGGTTGCAATTCATCCAATCTGATATATTTGATACCTCAAACCTCGCGCGGACCAGAACATCGGGTCTGTATATGGTAATCTTGCAACCTAAGTTAAGTGATAGGTTGCAGTTTTATCCAATCTGATATATTTGACACCTCGAACCTCGCCCCGACGAGAACATCGGGTCTGTGTATGGTAATCTTGCAACCTGAGTTAAGTGATAGGTTGCAGTTTTATCCAATCTGATATATTTTACACACCGAACCTCCAGTGGACCATAACAACGGGTCTTTATATGGTAATCTTGCAACTTGAGTTAAGTGATAGGTTGTCGTTTCATGTAATCTGATATATTTGACATTTCGAACCTCGCCCGGACCAGAACATCGGGTTTGTCTATGGTAATCTTGAAACCTGAGTTAAGTGATAGGTTGCAGTTTCATCCAATCTGATATATTTGACACCTAGAACCTCGTCCAGACAAGAACATCGGGTCTGTATATGGTAATCTTGCAACCTGAGTTAAATGATAGGTTGTAGTTTCATCCAATCTGGTATATATGACACCTCGAACCTCGCGCGGACTAGAACATCGGGTCTGTATATGGTAATCTTGCAACCTGGGTTAAGGGATAGGTTGCAGTTTCATCCAATCTGATATATTTGACACCTCGAACCTCGCCCCGACGAGAACATTGGGTCTGTATATGGTAATCTTGCAACCTGAGTTAAGTGATAGGTTGCAGTTTCATCCATTCTGATATATTTGACACCTAAAACCTCGCCCCGACGAGAACATCAGGTCTGTATATGGGAATCTTGTAACCTGAGTTAAATAATAGGTTGCAACTTCATCCAATCTGATATATTTGATACCTCAAACCTCGCGCGGACCAGAACATCGGGTCTGTATATGGTAATCTTGCAACCTGAGTTAAGTGATAGGTTGCAGTTTTATCCAATCTGATATATTTGACACCTCGAACCTCGCCCCGACGAGAACATCGGGTCTGTGTATGGTAATCTTGCAACCTGAGTTAAGTGATAGGTTGCAGTTTTATCCAATCTGATATATTTTACACACCGAACCTCCAGTGGACCATAACAACGGGTCTTTATATGGTAATCTTGCAACTTGAGTTAAGTGATAGGTTGTCGTTTCATGTAATCTGATATATTTGACATTTCGAACCTCGCCTGGACCAGAACATCGGGTTTGTCTATGGTAATCTTGAAACCTGAGTTAAGTGATAGGTTGCAGTTTCATCCAATCTGATATATTTGACACCTAGAACCTCGTCCCGACAAGAACATCGGGTCTGTATATGGTAATCTTGCAACCTGAGTTAAGTGATAGGTTGCAGTTACATCCAATCTGATATATTTGACACATCGAACCTTTCCCGGACCAGAACATCGGGTCTGTATATGGTAATCTTGCAACCTGAGTTAAGTGATAGGTTGCTGTTTCATCCAATATGATATATTTGACACCTAGAACCTCGCCCCGACCAGAATATCGGGTCTGTATTTGGTAATCTTGCAACCTGAGTTAAGTGATAGGTTGCAGTTTTATCCAATCTAATATATTTTACACATCGAACCTCGCGTGGACAAGAACAACGGGTCTGTATTTGGTAATCTTGCAACCTGAGTTAAGTGATAGGTTGTCGTTTCATGTAATCTGATATATTTGACATTTCGAACCTCGCCCGGACCAGAACATCGAGTCTGTCTATGGTAATCTTGAAACCTGAGTTAAGTGATAGGTTGCAGTTTCATCCAATCTGATATATTTGACACCTAGAACCTCGTCCAGACAAGAACATCGGGTTTGTATATGGTAACCTTGCAACCTGAGTTAAGTGATAGGTTGCAGTTTCATCCAATCTGGTATATTTGACACATCGAACATCGCTCCCACGGGAACATCAGGTCTGTATATGGTAATCTTGCAACCTGAGTTAAGTGATAGGTTGCAGTTTCATCCAATCTGATATATTTGACACCTAGAACCTCGCCCGGACCAGAACATCGGGTCTGTATATGGTAATATTGAAACCTGAATTAAGTGATAGGTTGCAGTTTCATCCAATATGATATATTTGACACCTAGAACCTCGCCCGGACTAGAACATCGGGTCTGTATATGGTAATCTTGCAACCTGAGTTAAGTGATAGGTTGCAGTTTCATCCAATATAATATATTTGACACCTCGAACCTCGCCCCGTCGAGAACATCGGGTCTGTATATGGTAATTTTGCAACCTGAGTTAAGTGATAGGTTGCAGTTTCATCCATTCTGATATATTTGACACCTAAAACCTCGCCCCGACGAGAACATCGGGTCTGTATATATGGTAATCTTGCAACCTGAGTTAAATGATAGGTTGCAGTTTCATCCAATCTGGTATATCTGACACCTCGAACCTCGCGCGGACTAGAACATCGGGTCTGTATATGGTAATCTTGCAACCTGGGTTAAGGGATAGGTTGCAGTTTCATCCAATCTGATATATTTGACACCTAGAACCTCATGCGGACCAGAACATCGGCTATTTATATGGTAATCTTGCAACCTGAGTTAAGTGATAGGTTGCAGTTTCATCCAATCTGATATATTTGACACATCGAACCTTGCCCGGACCAGAACATCGGGTCTGTATATGGTAATCTTGCAACCTGAGTTAAGTGATAGGTTGTTGTTTCATCCAATAGGATATATTTGATACCTAGAACCTCCCCCCGACCAGAATATCGGGTCTGTATTTGGTAATCTTGCAACCTAAGTTAAGTGCTAGGTTGTAGTTTCATCTAATCTGATACATTTGACACCTCCAACCTCGCCCGGACCAGAACATCGGTCTGTATATGGTAATCTTGCAACCTGAGTTAAGTGATAGGTTGCAGTTTCATCCAATCTGATATATTTGACACCTCGAACCTCGCCCCGACGAGAACATCGGGTCTGTATATGGTAATCTTGCAACCTGAGTTAAGTGATAGGTTGCAGTTTCATCCATTCTGATATATTTGACACCTAAAACCTCGCCCCGACGAGAACATCGGGTCTGTATATATGGTAATCTTGCAACCTGAGTTAAATGATAGGTTGCAGTTTCATCCAATCTGGTATATCTGACACCTCGAACCTCGCGCGGACTAGAACATCGGGTCTGTATATGGTAATCTTGCAACCTGGGTTAAGTGATAGGTTGCAGTTTCATCCAATCTGATATATTTGACACCTAGAACCTCGTGCGGACCAGAACATCGGCTCTGTATATGGTAATCTTGCAACCTGAGTTAAGTGATAGGTTGCAGTTTCATCCAATCTGATATATTTGACACATCGAACCTTGCCCGAACCAGAACATTGGGTCTGTATATGGTAATCTTGCAACCTGAGTTAAGTGATAGGTTGTTGTTTCATCCAATAGGATATATTTGATACCTAGAACCTCCCCCCGACCAGAATATCGGGTCTGTATTTGGTAATCTTGCAACCTGAGTTAAGTGATAGGTTGCAGTTTCATCCAATCTGATATATTTGACAACTCGAACCTTGCCCGGACCAGAACATCGGGTATGTATATGGTAATCTTGCAACCTGAATTAAGTGATAGGTTGCAGTTTTATCCAATCTGATATATTTGACACCTCGAACCTCGCCCCGACGAGGACATCGGGTTCGTATATGGTAATCTTGCAACCTATGTTAAGTGATAAGTTGCAGTTTTATCCAATCTGATATATTTTACATATCGAACCTCGCGTGGACCAGAACAACGGGTCTATATATGGTAATTTTGCAACCTGAGTTAAGTGATAAGTTGTAGTTTCATGTAATCTGATATATTTGACACATCGAACCTCGCCCGGACCAGAACATCGGGTCTGTATATGGTAATTTTGAAACCTGAGTTAAGTGATAGTTTGCAGTTTCATCTAATATGATATACTTGACACCTAGAACCTTGCCCGGACAAGAACATCGGGTCTGTATATGGTAATCTTGCAATCTGAGTTAAGTGATAGGTTGCAGTTTCATCCAATCTGATATATTTGACACCTCGAAACTCGCGCGAACCAGAATATCGGGTTTGTATATGGTAATCTTACAACCAGAGTTAAGTGATAGGTTGCAGTTTCATTCAATGTGATATATTTGACACCTCGAACATCGCTCCGACGGGAACATCAGGTCTGTATATGGTAATCTTGCAACCTGAGTTAAGTGATAGGTTGCAGTTTCCTCCAATCTGATATATTTGACACCTCGAACCTCGCCCGGACCAGAACATCGGGTCTGTATATGGTAATCTTGAAACCTGAGTTAAGTGATAGGTTGCAGTTTCATCCAATATGATATATTTGACACCTTGAACCTCGCCCGGATAGAACATCGGGTCTGTATATGGTAATCTTGCAACCTGAGTTAAGTGATAGGTTGCGGTTTCATCCAATCTGATATATTTGACACCTAAAACCTCGCCCGGACCAGAACATCGGGTATGTATATGGTAATCTTGCAACCTGAGTTAAGTGATAGGTTGCAGTTTCATCTAATCTGATACATTTGACACCTCCAACCTCGCCCGGACCAGAACATCGGTCTGTATATGGTAATCTTGCAACCTGAGTTAAGTGATAGGTTGCAGTTTCATCCAATCTGATATATTTGACACATCGAACCTCGCCCCGACGAGAACATCGGGTCAGTATATGGTAATCTTGCAACCTGAGTTAAGTGATAGGTTGCAGTTTCATCCATTCTGATATATTTGACACCTAAAACCTCGCCCCGCCGAGAACATCAGGTCTGTATATGGTAATCTTGTAACGTGAGTTAAATAAAAGGTTGCAACTTCATCCAATCTGATATATTTGACACCCCAAACCTCGCGCGGACCAGGACATCGGGTCTGTATATGGTAATCTTGCAACCTGAGTTAAGTGATAGGTTGAAGTTTTATCCAATCTGATATATTTGACACCTCGAACCTCGCCCCGACGAGAACATCGGGTCTGTATATGGTAATCTTGCAACCTGAGTTAAGTGATAGGTTGCAGTTTTATCCAATCTGATATATATTTTACACACCGAACCTCGCCCGGACCAGAACATCGGGTTTGTATATGGTAATCTTGCAACCTGAGTTAAGTGATAGGTTGCAGTTTCATCCAATATGATATATTTGACACCTCGAACCTCGCGCGGACCAGAACATCGGGTCTGTATATGGTAATCTTGCAACCTGAGTTAAGTGATAGGTTGCAGTTTCATCCAATCTGATATATTTGACACATCGAACCTTGCCCGGACCAGAACATCGGGTCTGTATCTGGTAATCTTGCAACCTGAGTCAAGTGATAGGTTGTTGTTTCATCCAATATGATATATTTGACACCTAGAACCTCGCCCCGACCAGAATATCTGGTCTGTATTTGGTAATCTTGCAACCTGAGTTAAGTGATAGGTTGCAGTTTTATCCAATCTGATATATTTTACACAACGAACCTCGCGTGGACCAGAACAACGGGTCTGTATTTGGTAATCTTGCAACCTGAGTTAAGTGATAGTTTGTCGTTTCATGTAATCTGATATATTTGACATTTCGAACCTCGCCCGAACCAGAACATCGGGTCTGTCTATGGTAATCTTGAAACCTGAGTTAAGTGATAGGTTGCAGTTTCATCCAATCTGATATATTTGACACCTAGAACCTCGTCCAGACAAGAACATCGGGTCTGTATATGGTAATCTTGCAACCTGAGTTAAGTGATAGGTTGCAGTTTCATCCAATCTGGTATATTTGACACCTCGAACATCGTTCCGACGGGAACATCAGGTCTGTATATGGTAATCTTGCAACCTGAGTTAAGTGATAGGTTGCAGTTTCATCCAATCTGATATATTTGACACCTATAACCTCGCCCGGACCAGAACATCGGGTCTGTATATGGTAATCTTGAAACCTGAGTTAAGTGATAGGTTGCTGTTTCATCCAATATGATATATTTGACACCTAGAACCTCGCCCGGACTAGAACATCGGGTCTGTATATGGTAATCTTGCAACCTGAGTTAAGTGATTGGTTGCAGTTTCATCCAATATGATATATTTGACACCTCGAACCTCGCGCGGACCAGTATATCGGGTCTGTATATGGTTATCTTGCAACCTGAGTTAAGTGATAGGTTGCAGTTCCATCCAATCAGATATATTTGACACCTCGAACCTCGCTCCTACGAGAACATCGGGTATGTATATGGTAATCTTGCAACCTGAGTTAAGTGATAGGGTGCAGTTTCATCCAATCTGATATATTTGACACCTAGAACCTCGCCCCGACCAAAACATCGGGTCTGTATATGGTAATTTTGCAACTTTAGTTAAGTGTTAGGTTGCAGTTTCATCCAATCTGATATATTTGACACCTCGAACCTCGCCCGGACCAGAACATCGGGTCTGTATATGGCAATCTTGCAACCTGAGTTAAGTGATAGGTTGCAGTTTCATCCAATATGATATATTTGACACCTCGAACCTCGCTCGGACCAGAACATCGGGTATGTATATGGTAACCTTGCAACCTGACTTAAGTGATAGGTTGCAGTTTCATCCAATCTGATATATTTGACACCTTGAACCTCGCTCCGACGAGAACAACGGGTATGTATTTGGTAATCTTGCAACCTGAGTTAAGTGATAGGTTGTCGTTTCATCCAATATGATATATTTGACATTTCGAACCTCGCCCGGACCAGAACATCGGGTCTATATATGGTAATCTTGCAACCTGAGTTAAGTGATAGGTTGCAGTTTCATCCAATCTGATATATTTGACACATCGAACCTTGCCCGGACCAGAACATCGGGTCTGTATAAGGTAACCTTGCAACCTGAGTTAAGTGATAGGTTGTTGTTTAATCCAATATGATATATTTGACACTTAGAACCTCGCCCCAGCCAGAATATCGGGTCTGTATTTGGTAATCTTGCAACCTGAGTTAAGTGATAGGTTGCAGTTTCATCCAATCTGATATATTTGACACCTCGAACCTTGCCCGGACGAGAAAATCGGGTCTGTATATGGTAATCTTGCAACCTGAGTTAAGTGATGGGTTGCAGTTTTATCCAATCTGATATATTTTACACATCGAACCTCGCGTGGACCAGAACAACAGGTCTGTATATGGTAATCTTGCAGCCTGAGTTAAGTGATAGGTTGTTGTTTCATCCAATATGATATATTTGAAACCTAGAACCTCGCCCCGACAAGAATATCGGGTCTGTATTTGGTAATCTTGCAACCTGAGTTAAGTGATAGGTTGCAGTTTTATCCAATCTGATATATTTTACACATCGAACCTCGCGTGGACCAGAACAACGGGTCTGTATTTGGTAATCTTGCAACCTGAGTTAAGTGATAGGTTGTCGTTTCATGTAATCTGATATATTTGACATTTCGAACCTCGCCCGGACCAGAACATCAGGTCTGTCTATGGTAATCTTGAAACCTGAGTTAAGTGATAGGTTGCAGTTTCATCCAATCTGATATATTTGACACCTAGAACCTCGTCCAGACAGGAACATCGGGTCTGTATATGGTAATCTTGCAACCTGACTTAAGTGATAGGTTGCAGTTTCATCCAATCTGATATATTTGACACCTTGAACCTCGCTCCGACGAGAACAACGGGTATGTATTTGGTAATCTTGCAACCTGAGTTAAGTGATAGGTTGTCGTTTCATCCAATCTGATATATTTGACATTTCGAACCTCGCCCGGACCAGAACATCGGGTCTATATATGGTAATCTTGCAACCTGAGTTAAGTGATAGGTTGCAGTTTCATCCAATCTGATATATTTGACACATCAAACCTTGCCCGGACCAGAACATCGGGTCTGTATAAGGTAACCTTGCAACCTGAGTTAAGTGATAGGTTGTTGTTTATTCCAATATGATATATTTGACACCTAGAACCTCGCCCCATCCAGAATATCGAGTCTGTATTTGGTAATCTTGCAACCTGAGTTAAGTGATAGGTTGCAGTTTCATCCAATCTGATATATTTGACACCTCGAACCTTGCCCGGACCAGAACATCGGGTCTGTATATGGTAATCTTGCAATCTGAGTTAAGTGATAGGTTGCAGTTTTATCCAATATGATATATTTGACACCTCAAACCTCGCCCCGACGAGAAAATCGGGTCTGTATATGGTAATCTTGCAACCTGAGTTAAGTGATGGGTTGTTGTTTTATCCAATCTGATATATTTTACACATCGAACTTCGCGTGGACCAGAACAACAGGTCTGTATATGGTAATCTTGCAACCTGAGTTAAGTGATAGGTTGTTGTTTCATCCAATATGATATATTTGACACCTAGAACCTCGTCCCGACAAGAATATCGGGTCTGTATTTGGTAATCTTGCAACCTGAGTTAAGTGATAGGTTGCAGTTTTATCCAATCTGATATATTTTACACATCGAACCTCGCGTGGACCAGAACAACGGGTCTGTATTTTGTAATCTTGCAACCTGAGTTAAGTGATAGGTTGTCTTTTCATGTAATCTGATATATTTGACATTTTGAACCTCGCCCGGACCAGAACATCGGGTCTGTCTATGGTAATCTTGAAACCTGAGTTAAGTGATAGGTTGCAGTTTCATCCAATCTGATATATTTGACACCTAGAACCTCGTCCAGACAGGAACATCGGGTCTGTATATGGTAATCTTGCAACCTGAGTTAAGTGATAGGTTGCAGTTTCATCCAATCTGGTATATTTGACCCCTCGAACATCGCTCCGACGGGAACATCAGGTCTGTATATGGTAATCTTGCAACCTGAGTTAAGTTATAGGTTGAAGTTTCATCCAATATGATATATTTGACACCTAGAACCTCGCCCGGACTAGAACATCGGGTCTGTATATGGTAATCCTGCAACCTGAGTTAAGTGATTGGTTGCAGTTTCATCCAATCTGATGTATTTGACACCTCGAACCTCGCGCGGACCAGTATATCGGGTCTGTATATGGTAATCTTGCAACCTGAGTTAAGTGATAGGTTGCAGTTTCATCCAATCAGATATATTTGACACCTCGAACCTCGATCCGACGAGAACATCGGGTATGTATATGGTAATCTTGCAACCTGAGTTAAGTGATAGGGTGCAGTTTCATCCAATCAGATATATTTGACACCTAGAACCTCGCCCCGACCAAAACATCGGGTCTGTATATGGTAATTTTGCAACTTGAGTTAAGTGTTAGGTTGCAGTTTCATCCAATATGATATATTTGACACCTCGAACCTCGCCCGGACCAGAACATCGGGTTTGTATATGGTAATCTTGCAACCTGAGTTAAGTGATAGGTTGCAGTTTCATCCAATATGATATATTTGACACCTCGAACCTCGCTCGGACCAGAACATCGGGTATGTATATGGTAACCTTGCAACCTGACTTAAGTGATAGGTTGCAGTTTCATCCAATCTGATATATTTGACACCTTGAACCTCGCTCCGACGAGAACATCGGGTCTGTATATGGTAATATTGCAACCTGAGTTAAGTCAAAGGTTGCAGTTTCATCCAATCTGATATATTTGACACCTAGAACCTCGCGCGGACCAGAACATTGGGTCTATATAGGGTAATCTTGCAACCTGAGTTAAGTGATAGGTTGCAGTTTCATCCAATCTGATATATTTGACACATCGAACCTTGCCCGGACCAGAACATCGGGTCTGTATATGGCAATCTTGCAACCTGAGTTAAGTGATAGGTTGCAGTTTCATCCAATCTGATATATTTGACACCTCGAACCTTGCCCGTACCAGAACATCGGGTCTGTATATGGTAATCTTGCAACCTGAGTTAAGTGATAGGTTGCAGTTTCATCCAATCAGATATATTTGACACCTCGAACCTCGATCCGACGAGAACATCGGGTATGTATATGGTAATCTTGCAATCTGAGTTAAGTGATAGGTTGCAGTTTTATCCAATCTGATATATTTGACACCTCGAACCTCGCCCCGACGAGAAAATCGGGTCTATATATGGTAATCTTGCAACCTGAGTTAAGTAATGGGTTGCTGTTTTATCCAATCTGATATATTTTACACATCGAACCTCGCGTGGACCAGAACAACAGGTCTGTATACTGTAATCTTGCAACCTGAGTTAAGTGATAGGTTGTAGTTTCATGTAATCTGATATATTTGACACATCGAACCTCGCCCGGACCAGAACATCGGGTCTGTATATGGTAATCTTGAAACCTGAGTTAAGTGATAGGTTGCAGTTTCATCCAATCTGATATATTTGACACCTTGAACCTCGCGCGGACCAGAATAGCGGGTTTGTATATGGTAATCTTGCAACCTGAGTTAAGTGATAGGTTGCAGTTTCATCCAATCTGGTATATTTGACACCTCGAACATCGCTCTGACGGGAACATCAGGTCTGTATATGGTAATTTTGCAACTTGAGTTAAGTGATAGGTTGCAGATTCATCCAATCTGATTTATTTGACACATAGAACCTCGCCCGGACCAGAACATCGGGTATGTATATGGTAATCTTTAAACCTGAGTTAAATGATAGGTTGCAGTTTCATCCAATATGATATATTTGACACCTAGAACCTCGCCCGGACTAGAACATCGGGTTTGTATATGGTAATCTTGCAACCTGAGTTAAGTGATAGGTTGCAGTTTCATCCAATCTGATATATTTGACA